>NW_026542821.1:0-153089 GCF_028750875.1 Macrosteles quadrilineatus
GCACGCGTTAAGCAAATCTACCAATTGCGCCATGTCCCTCACTTATATAAATGCGCAGTTACATCACCTTGATTATGTTCCTTGATATGTCGTAGGCAAACGCGTTTTCAGAGACTACGATGACATATGCGGTAGTGCCTGAATCGGCCGATGGTGATGCGATTGCGTTTGTGAAATCGAATTCTATTTGAATGTCACTTCTAGAACGGTCTGTATTCATCGGATGAAGATGTGTGTCGACAACATACAGTGGGTAGTGTGAAATAAACTCGCTCGGGTCAATGATCATTGAGCTGTCATCGAAATTCACCTTACGATATCTCATGAATTGCTCGTAAATCACTCTCCAACGTCCCTCAAGGATTGCAGCGTTTTGCAGTTCTTGAGGGTAACGTTGACCATTTATTTTAACTGCAAAGTTCTTTATATTTTCGCTGTCAAATTGCGCTGGGTTCTTTTTCTGATCATTCGTGCGGTTAGTTTGAAAGCACATGATTACGAATCTAGGGTTGTATACGTTTCTATAAACGTTTGTAATGTCGAATGTGTATGTAGATCCGAACACACCCTTTTTGTCAATACATTGCCACTGATAATAGTTGTAGACCAACTCGTCTTTTTCACTAAGTTTTGTTAGACCGTCGATTAGTTGGATTTTGCTAGTTGACGTATATTCCACTATGGGAACTCTGAGAACGAAGGAAGTGATTTTCACTTTGCCATCCTCAGGTTCGGTAGCTGCGGCACCGGTTCCTTTCCAATGGTATAGAGCGTCGTTATCTTCAGCTCTTGTGAATACAATCTCGAATCCACCTTTGTACATGGGGTATCGCATGTGGTCAAAGAATCCTAACCCGAGATGCGCTAAGGTTCCAATTGCTTCGAACTTGCCACCACCAAGCGAGTATCTTGATGCGAACCCACAGTTTTGCAAAGCGGGTTTCATCGATTGAGGATAGTTTAGAATACTTTTGATAGTGCTTGTAATTCCCGGATGATCGACCACATCGATTGTTGTGTTGTGTTTTTTCAGTTCGATTCTTGTAAAGAGGTATGGTATGAAATTGTCAATAAGGGCTATAGTGGCAGTCGCATCATATGCTTTACCATCGGATTTTTTTACTACCTCGCCGCAGATGTGATATTGAATTGCCGAGTCGTAAAACGTGTCTCCGTGATCGAGTTTGAAGATTGTGTAATTGTTTGGTGTGTTGAAATTCAACTCGGATATCGGCATAACAGCTCGGTACTCGCTTTTCACCACTCCGGTGGAGAAACGTTCGTACAGTGCTTCCATTGTCTACAATGACTTAATAACACAGAAGAACAAAAAAATATAAGCTAATTATTTTTATTTATTTTTTTAATTACATGGTATATATAGAGGCTTACTCATTGAACTCCTCTTCCATGTAAGCTTTGTGATCATCCAAAAACTGTTGCGAAACGATCTGGAATTTTTTAATGTATTCCCAATCGACTTTGTTTGCGTAGTCGTGTATGAACGACTCGGAAAGTATTTGGTGCTTGCTGACAGCAAACCACGCATGCTCAAAGTTTGGTGCCATCTCACGAAGGAAGCTCTCACTGAATTTTTGCCTCTTCAGAATAGGACCCCAGTCAACACGATGAAAGTAAATACGTAGCATATCGATGGAGAAATCATAGTGAATTGACAACAGGTCCCAGTTGAGGTACCTATCGAACTTCATAACGAGCTCGTCGGTGAGTACACCGTTTGGTGCCTTCGGTTCGCGGGACAAGATTTGCCAAGCGTTGTCCATGCTGCTCACTTATATATACCCATTTTTTCTACAGGGATATGAACACGCGGATGTACCTAAACCCATCCCTAGTTTACGTTTCAACCACATCGCACCCGTGGTCGCGAGGGCTACGCTCCTCTCGTTAAGGTCCGCGTCGCTAGACGTCACTCTATCCCACGCTGCTTTCTGTAACGCTTTATCTGCGACCCATCTGTCTTCGGGCTTCCGGTGGTCTCTGTACCATATGTCGTGCTGTTTACACGCATCGTCTAAAGGATTCACACCCTTGTCACCACGACCTAATCGTTCAGTGAGCTTCGTGCCTGGACCACAGAAGTTGTACGTATCGAATTTCCAATTACGCGGGGCGTGTAGTTCTACAGGTAATTTGTTGATGATGTCGTTCAACAATCCCGAGCCTTCTATCGCGCGTTCAGGCAAGGCTGACAAACATCGTACTACGTATTTGACCCCGTTCGGTTGGTCAATCAGTTCTTGCATACGGTCGGATATGAATTTAACAACAGATAGTTTTTCGTTGTGAAAGTTGTTGTTGCCTGCAACCTCCTCTGCGTAAATAAAATTCAGACGGTTGATGAGCTCGTTGAGGTCTTTGATGTAGCGATATTCAACCGGACCGTCATGGTAGCGTTTTAAACCGGATCCCGTCAATACATCCCTGTCCATATCTTGTTCAATCGGATCGGTCGGTTTGATAACTTCGTCCCAAATAGGTTTTATCATTTTCCGCCATTTTTGTCCTGAACTAGATTTTGGACGTCGTGTAGTAGGATCATTTTTCTGGAAGATAGAGTTTGTCATCAAAAGCATATCTTTATATGTCTGCCAATCGTTTGATGTGTATTCATTAGACTGCACAAACCCTTTCTTCGTTAAAAGTTTCCAAAGTCCTTCAGTACCTTTAAATCGTTTGTTGTTTACAATAATGTCATCATAATCAAACCCAATCGGTTCAGAACCGATTTTTAGTTGCTCATCTATCTCATCGAAATAAATACCGAATTGAGAGTCACTAGCTCGTGGTAGATATTTAGCCCCGACCACTCCGAGATTAACGACCTTGGTATCCATCAACTGTTTTATTGATTTATCCGCGACTACTTCCATTTTTTCATCTTCATCATCATCGTCTTGAGTGGAACCAATATAACCGACTCGGTCCGGTGTACTAGAGACTGATGGTCTAAAGTTGCGTTTCATTAGCTGGTTGTATTTTTGTTTTTTCAGCATTTCTTTTGTTTTTTTCTCCAGTACCTCATCCTTTTCTTTTTTCTCTTTAATCGCTTTGGTGATAGCCTCGTACTTTTTCTCCCTTACACGTTGTTCCTCCATTTCCCTAACATGTATTTCTCCGAACTGGTTTTGCAGAGTGGTTTGTAGTTGCTCCAGCTGTCTAGCTTTTTCAACTGTCAGAGGTTCATCTCGCGTTTTACTTGTTACTCGTGTTGGGGGTTTTGTAATGTCTTGTATTGCATGTGTATTGGGATGGGAGTTTGTAATCTCCTCCAGTTTCTTAGCTCGTTCTTTCTTTTCCTCCTGTTCCGCTGTCCGAAATTTTTTGACGAGATTCTTTTCTAGAGTCTCAAGTCGCTTAGCTTCTTTTGCATCCATTGTGCACTTAGTAACACATAAATACGACGTAAGATTCACATTGTTATTCCAACATGTACATGTGAAACGTTTATTGATTGTAGAAACGCTCTTTACATAAATATAACGTTTATTTAGTGTAGAAACGCTTTTGATAAAAATATAACGTTTATTTAACGCAGAAACGCTCTTTAATTTGAAATATCGTTTTTTAGTATAAACACTATCATTTAGTGTAAATACGCTCTTAAGTATAAAATATTGTTAATGTAACAAAATACACGTATTTGATGCAAAAATGTTTTTTATTAGGGATATAGCGTTTCCTTAAACATACATCTATATTTACCTAGATGCGTTTTTTTAGTAGTGTCTATTGACATAAAACCGTGAGGTTCCGCCCAACACTTTTTACACATGCCTACAAACTCTTGGTACATCATATCGGATCCAACAAAGTCGTTGTATATCTTTTGTGTATAGTGTTTGTTCTGTGTGAATATACACAAAAGATTAACGTTATTCCTTATTACTTGCATGTCTATCCGCCCGTAGCTCTGACTCAAATAAATGCAAGATACCTGTTTATGACGCCCTCGTATGAAATAGTCTTTTATTTTTGTTTGTTCTTCTAAAAGACAATCGTCAAACACCACCAAAGAGTTGGACTTACATTCGTCTAGAGGTATCAAGTCACTGCAGTTTGAGTAAAAGTATGCAATAGTTGTGCCGAGTGCGTGCTCTACTTTTTCATAGTGTTTACGTAGCTGTGTGTATGCTGGCTGATCGATGGATCGGCTGAATACATAAAGGTTTTTGAACTTTACACCCTTTACGTTATAGATAAAATTGAGCAATAGGTTTGTTTTTCCACACCCTGATGAACCGACTATAAGACATCTTAATGGGTGTGGTAATAGATTATTTATGGATCCTTCTTCGATGCAGTACACATTGATATCCATTTTAGGACTTATATAAATCTAAAACTATTACACATTCAACGTTTTCGTTTTGAAGCAAGCGATTGTTTTGATCTCGGAGAGTGATGTCGATTCGGTTGATCGTTTGTAAACCATTCCTCAGAGGAACGTACAACTTCTCCGTTGGCACTTCATATATCTTGTAGCCATGTGCTACATTCAGGAAGAACGTGTACAACAGTTCTGCTTCCACATGTTTGTGTCTGTGCTCATCGTGGTTGATGTAACTGTGCTCTACGATGTTGCAGTGTACCTCTATGGCGTCCACAGCCCTGAAATTGGGTGCGTTTGACGCAAGCAGAAACATATTGGCATCGTAAAACGATTCCTGCTTGGTTAATGGTTTCTCTCCAGGACTTGAGAATCCGAGGAATGAAGCCGCCTTTTCGTCGAGGTAAAATTTCAATGGACTTGTTATTGCGATACGATTGTTTTCTCTTTTGATTGAAAATTGGTTGGTAGGTACGTTAAGTTTCAGTGCAGTAATATATTCGTTGATTTTTTCATTTAGTTTTTCAATAGTCCAATATCCCCTTGAGATCGTAAATGGCGTCGAGATCAGATAAATATCGCTATCCCAAAAATATATGTTACCCGGTTCTAACACGTTGTTTATGTAGTTCTCCGACATAAAGCTAACTAGAGCTAGTCGGCACTTGCTACCATCACTGAGGCGGATAGGGTGCTCTGGATGGAATGTCATTTGGCATCCTTTGCCCCGGATTTTCACTAGCGGCATCTTTGTCACTTATATCATTACCATTTTGTGCTCTCTTTAAATTTATAATGTCATCGTGTATATTACCCAATATCGTGTTAAGGTTTGTCTGGAATGTAACCAGTTTTTCATTTAACTCGTTTAGTTCTTTCTTTACGATCACGTCATAAAGATCTTTTGATCTGCTGACTTTTCCTATTCTTCGATGTCCGTTTAAATTCACCACCTCAGGGTTCGAAACATCGAATGTTTTTGTTAGTCTATCCACCGTTGATTTTACAGTGTCTAATTGATATTTGTTTACAACATCATGTTTATCAATTGCATTGGAGACGCTAACCAAACGTTTGCTTTTAAAACCAATGAAATTATCCTTGATGTTCATCGTAGATTCTATTTTACCAAGTCTATTGTTTAATGCTACATGGCTCGAATCGTCGTTAGGTGTTCTCATCATTTTCTTCATTTCCGAAAGACCTGATTTGACAAGATCCCTAATTTCAGACTTTGTTTGTGATTCGATTTGTAGACGAATTGAGCTTTGGTAGTCCACCTCGTCCCCGAATCTATTGAACATGAATCTTCCGCTGCCACCACCAACTCCATACATATTTATCATCCCGTATAGCTCTTATGATATCATCCCAAGGCTCATCACTAGAGTTTCGTCGTAAAACCTCCAAACACAAATGACCACAGATAGGTGGATCATTATACTCTTGAACAGCAATGTCATTATAGAAGAGATCGTTTGAACCTAAATAGTCTATTAGTTCTAGTGGTGGGGGTGCGTTTCCAAACGAATCGAAATAGAACTTTTTGTTTTTGTCTTTAACATAACAAGTCCAATGGGTTCCAGAAGAATCGATATTACCCAGATTCAAGATTCCACATTCAAACTCCATAGGGGCTTCGGGTAATATCTGTCTCATAAACACTCCTCGAAAGCCACGGATGTCTAATTGGTTAGCATAAAGCTCTATTTCTCCCAGTGACATAGGTTCAAACGATCTTACGGGTTTTTTAAAAGAGAGTCCAGCTTGTTGTTGATGCATCGCTTAAGGCCGGCTCCCTTGGGGTCTTTTTCAATTATTGAATCTAGCTCGTTATCGATCAGGTTTTTCAACCACGGCACGAATCGGTTCTTGAGAATCGGTGCCACCTGATGTCGTATCAATGGAGATATGAAACGTTTTCCATATGGCACCTTTGATTCAACCATTTCCAACATCTCTTTCAAAAGACCACCCTCTTTGTTTTTCAAAAGCTGATCGTAGCTCACAGCCAGACGTAGACCGGTTTTGTTCCGGATAGCTTTTTCAATAGCCTTGTGTTGTGCTTCGTTAAGCAGTATATGATCCGCTCCACGCGAGACGCTATCATTAGTTAAACCAATTATAGCAGTTCTACGCTTCTTAAACGCGATGCGTAGCTTACGCTTCTGACCGTCGGACAAGTGAATTCTGTGTCTGTGCAGTTCACTCATTTTTAAGTGTTTCCCACTTATATAAGAGCCAATGGAAATCTACTGTATGAAATGCAAAAGGAAAACCACGTCTCAAGACAGTGGGGAGTATGTCAAAACCGTTAACAACAAATGGCGTTTAAATACGACATGCAATATTTGCGGTCAGCGTAAAGGCGCCTTCGTCAAAGTTCCTAAGCCCAGTATGGCCGCCAAGGAAGTACATAGACCAGTGATCAAGCACTTTCCTCGACGACGTATTGTTACCCTAGGTATAGACGATCTGTGGGCCGCAGATCTGGTTGTCATGAGAAAGTATGCCAGTGAGAATGATGGCTATAATTATATGTTGAATGTGATTGATACCTTTTCAAAATTCGCCTGGTCAGAGCCGTTGATGACCAAACGGGGTGCAGAAGTAGCGGAATCGTTTATGCTCATATTGAAGCGAGCAATTGACGTCAACGGTCACACCGCTCCCAGACTGTTACACACCGATAAGGGCAAAGAATTTCTTAACCGTGATTTTAAGTCAGTTTTGCAATCGTACAACATAAAAATGTATCATACTGAAAATGAGGAAAAGAGTGCAATCATTGAGAGGTTCAATCGTACGTTGAATGAAAAAATGAAGGTTATATTCGAGACTCGAAATTATTTTCGGTGGTTAGACATAGTTCAAGACTTGTTACATCAGTACAACAATAGTGTCCATCGTACAATTTGTATGAAACCTGCAGAGGTTACTAAGGCGGACGTACCTAGATTGCTTGAGAGGTTCTCCAATATTCCTCATACACCTAGAAAAATAAAATTTCAACTAGGAGACAGAGTGAGGATTGTGGCAAAAAAAGATACGTTTGCCGATAAATACAGTCGCAATTGGACTAG
This sequence comes from Macrosteles quadrilineatus, assembly GCF_028750875.1. Classification (NCBI taxonomy): domain Eukaryota; kingdom Metazoa; phylum Arthropoda; class Insecta; order Hemiptera; family Cicadellidae; genus Macrosteles; species Macrosteles quadrilineatus. The sequence goes on from NW_026542821.1 coordinate 7,435, forward strand.
AGAGATATTTACCATATCCAAAGTGCAAGACACCTTTCCAATAACCTATAGAATCAAAGATAAAAGTGGTGAAGAAATAATTGGATCTTTTTATGAGAAAGAGCTACAAAAAACCTTGTGCACACCAGGGCAATAAATAACAACAGTGTAAAACACGAAAAAAATATATTTTACAGGAATAGTTTTTTTTACATTTTTTTATGTACATTCAGTAGGAATTCTTCTATGTCCCCAGGGTAGCGTCCTTATTCCATCTCGAAGAACACACCGTTTGTCGTCCTTTGGCGAAAGTGATTTCTTGAATTGTGTCATACTATAAACATCGTGCAGGTGGCTTCGGATGCTGTTGATTTGTCTGTACACATCTTCGAGAGTCTTCAAACATCTGCGATAGTCATCTATTGTGATTTCATTTTCCACCACTGATTTCTTGATTCCTTTAGCCTTTTTAGATGTTTTTATACAATTCAAACCTTCCTCTACGTCAGTGGCATACATTTTTGACTTCAGACCAACGTATTCAACCATGATCAGACCTTCCAGCTCATCTTTCATTTTTCCGAGAACCTTTTTGTTTACTCGAGGCATACCAAAAGGGTTGGCACTTTGATATGCACTCGTGTCGAACTCGTCAATCATTTCTTTCATGTCCATGTACCAGTCTTCTGTATATATGATGTAAATCAGTGAGTCGGTATCAGTATAGGCGAGTATGATCCGATCACCATATCTGCTCTTCATCACTTGATAGTGGAAACGGTATATAAGGGTTTTCGACACATCTAGAATAGCTGCCCCCACGTAAATCGGTTTGTTGAAAAGAAGTGATGTTTTGGTCATGTGCACAGCTGCAAGATGGTCCGTAAATATTTTCCTACTCTTGAATGTAGGTTTGGCAATGAATTTATCCGCCTGTCGTTCGTCGGTTACCAGACGAACGTCCACTCTATTCCGAAGGTTTTCCATAGTTTTCCCAAATACCGCGTTATTCATAAGCTTGTAGAAGTCAATTTCGAATTTATTTTTTGCTTTGGTCCTCATGTTAGTGTTTAAATCGATGTATGGTTTCATCCACGGTTTTTGAGAAAACTCAAGAACCCGATGTATATTTTTTAGTTTCATTCCGAGGTTGAGATACTGTTTTAAATTTCTGTAGTGTACAACATATCTAGATCGGTCGTACAAAGTGGTGACCAGTTTAGATATTTTTGACCCAGGTGGAATCATGTGGTGAGGTGCGAGTGGAAAGTCTGCATGGTGGTCATGAATTTCTTCGGGATACTCGAGGTCAACTTCGAGAATGTAGCCGGTGGCCGCGTCATCACTGATGTCTAAAACATTTATTTCAGTATCTTTTCGCCATCTAAAGTCACCGAATGGCATTGCCTGCGACATAGCCCAAGCATATAGGTTATTCGCATCTAAGTACACCAGGTAGCTAGGTTCTTTGTTCTCATCGAAGCCTTGACTCATATACTTGTTGTTGGCTCGAGCTTGTCTCAAGCAACACTGCGAAACACCTCCACGAATTCCTTTTTCGACCATTAGAATCATATCGAGGTCGGTTAGTAACTGGAGCTCTACATCAGTGAGTTTCAGCATCGCCGACCAGGCTAATCCGGGAGCTGTGAAGTACCATGCTGGATCGAGACTATATGTTTGAAGGCAAACGTCTCTGAAGTTGTCCATAACATCTGCCAACTGGAGGACGTCAATCTTGTTGTAAAACAATGTGTACTCTCTCATATCTTTGATGTTGAACTCATTCCAAACCTTTTGAGCATGCTCATAATCTGATTCTGATACATCACACTTATTTAATTTGTTTTTGAAATCATGAAGTTCCGGCAAAGTTGTCATATCATATTTTGTTATGTTATCCATGAAGTCATAGGGATAAACTCCTTTTCTTGTTACCAACTCTATCTGTGATGATCTGACAAATCTCTTTGTATGCTCCAACTGATCTGTAGTTAAATTGTTAATCAGTTGGTCTAAACTTGCACTTAAAAATTTAAAAGAGTCCAAGAATCTCAGTTCCAACCCTCCCCTAACTTGAACAGTGAATGATATATATCGCTCATCATTTTGCGGAATCACTTTGAGTTTCTCACCTTGTCGTCCTATTTCTTTGATGAACTGATGTATGTCGTAGCCAGAAAGGTTGTGCAAGAAAACAGGAATAAATTTGGGCTTAGTAAACAATAAGTTACATTTGGAATGGGCAGGGCCTCGATACAAACCGGTGAGGTGGTCGTGATCCCTCACTTTGTCGGTTTCATTGAGAGGTTCCTGGCAGATGTGACAGGTTACCGCTTCTTTATGTCTACGTATCTCTTCTTCCTCCAGTGGTTTCATTGGAATGATCTTTTCGTAGATTTGTTTTATCTCTACGGCCTCCTTTTTCAACACCTCGACAAACTTTCGTCCAGCATCTTCCCCGAAATATGTCGTTGGAGGCTTTTCACTGCCAGAGATATAGTAACAGAAACTTATAGCTTCGTGTTTCTGATAGCTGTATGTGTACGATCTCTTAGCACCGTTTTCATCAACTCCCGATGGTTCACAAGTAGAAATCGGGAGGAGCATGCTCTCCAGATCAGCATAAATGACATAAGGAACTTTCATTGATTTATTGTGTTCCGTAAATCTTATTTTGTCATTTTTTCCAGCGGTAGGGAGCTTTATTTTTAGAGCATCATGTCTAGAGCAGTCCTCCATATGTGTCTTCAAATTGTCTTCGTTATGAAAGTGCTGAAGACAACGTCTGCATATATAGCATTTTCCTTTATGTTTTGTAGATTGACTGCGAACTAAACGAGATAGGTTTTTGATTAGACAGTAGTGTGAGTTCGTTCCATCTTTAACCAACAACAGGTCTACATGCACGGGTTTTTTTCATCTGTTACACACAAGGGAAAAACATCACTATTTTCTTCAAGACCGTATACATTGATCGATAATCCTGCACGCTTTTCAAATTTTTTTACATCAGTCAGTTTGACTGGAAAATCTATCCCATCAAATAACTTGAGAAATCCATCTACGTAAGCAGTGTAGCTGTCGATCCGCTCCGGGTGTACGTTTGAAGGGTGGAGTGCTGCTAGACAACACCACATGAAACAACGCTGATCATTGTTTTTTATGTTTACAACAGCACGTTTCAAGCGAATTTTTTCTGGCAGGGCTATGTAACTAGACCCTTTCAAAGGCTTAAGTCGGTTGATATGTAAAAAAAGACATTCAATCGTTTTCATGTTCCAATTGGAGCCTTTGTGATTAAAACTTTCCATCTCAGTCAATAGTTTTTGTTTTGCCTCATTTAACAAATCTGATAGATTAGAATCTTCGTAAATGATGATGTTTTTCGTTTTGAATTCAAAATCAGATTCGACTTTTTCCGTAATCCCTTTAGCGAACTTTGCCTTAAGGATAAGTTGGATTTTCAATGAAGTTCCCTCATCACGAACCTTTTCAATTATAAGTTTTTTGGAATCTTCGATAAAAGTTTCAACACTTTTGTAACCATTTACTTTGATATTATTGATCTCAAACGTCTTCATTCGACCTCTGAACGCCGTTTTAGATTGGATGATTTCAAGATTAGGTGATGGCGGAGGCTTACGTGGGACTTGCACTATGATGGATGGCTGAACTATGATGGATGGTTGAACTATGACGGATGGTTGGTTTAGTTGCTGTTTTTGTATCCACGCCGCTTGATGAGCTCTACTCCCAGTATGACGGGCCCAGTTTTTCCTAGTAATACTGAGGTGACATACATCACAGAATTTTAATGTTTTTGTATCGACTCTCCTGACAGGTAGAACCTGCACGACATCCGAAACATCTTCTTCCTGCTCTTGAATGTCCATCATCTCACTAGCACCTTGTAGTTGTTCCGAAATATCCAACTCACTATGTTGGGCTCGACGACGCTTCGGTGATGTAGGACGGGTCTCATTATCGCTGTCGTTGTCAGTAGGAAACGACCGCTTGGTAGCACTTTGAACAACCGGTGACACATGATGTTCTCCGTCAGAGACCGAGGCAACATCCAAACGGTGTTCTTCCCTAGCACCTTGTTGTTCCTCAATATCGTCTTTATAACGTTGGAACCAACGACGCTTCGGTGGTGTAGGAAGGCTGTCGTCATCACTCTCATTGTCACTAGGAAACGATCGCTTCGTAGCACTGACACTAGCCATCACCGCAAATCCTCGTCACACTTATAAATGGTTGAAAACTTACTTTTCACGCACTACACGATTTCAAAGACTCGAAAAATAGCACCTCTCACAACCACCTCTCAGAGAAGACTGACGCAAGACCGCGCGGGCTGTTGCACAATCGTCGAAACACATGACCATATATGGTAATGTTCTCGAACGTTCCAAGATGATCACGTGACCTATCACGTGGCATTTCCTTTTATGGTAATGTTTCTAGAACATTCCATGATCACATGATCCCAAGACAAGTGACGTCACTAAACACGGAACGACTCAACTCAAAAGACACGTACAAATCAACATGAAAACAATGAGTTTCAAATGGCGTGTCAGTATACATTGAGATCGAAATACTGCATCTTCATACAAATCCTCTAGTGAAAACATGAGCACCGAATGATGCAATCGGCGCCATTTTTGTGCAGTTGAGAACCTATTGGTGGTCCTATATAAAATGAGATTCAAAAGCTGTCGTCGTTTTCGATCTCAACCGTGAGATCGTATTATACGACAAGTATACCAAATGAGAACTGATTTAACGTTCTTTATATCTACACAAAAAAAAGGTCATCCAAATCAGAGGATCAGTCTCTGTCTGTAAGATCATCCTCTGTTTACATGTGACGTCATGGACACACCTCCCTTCCCGACCTACCTCAACCCACGTGGTCTCTGATCCTCTCTCATAATTTACCAATTTTACCAACATTTTCATCAAAATTCACTGCGAACCGTGAACACACGTGTCTCCAGCTTCACACCTAGTGCGAGCCTAGTTAGCTGTCATAGCACTCCAAACACACCGCTGTCTACCCCGTACGAACCTTCTTGTCTGATCAAAACACCCAATACAAGGAAAAAAAAAGGTTTCACACCTAATGCGAGCTTAGTTAGCTGTCATAGCACTCCAAACACACCACTGTCCACCCCGTACGAACCTTCTTGTCTGATCAAAACACCCAATACAAGGAAAAAAAAAAGGTTTCACATGACCAGACAAGAGGGAACTCATTGACCCTCCTCCCTCCTCTGTCCTAGAACCCCCAAAATGACTACTACTTGTAGGTTGTTGACGTGCTGCATGACCCACCAAGTGTTGTCACTTTGTGAGCCCGACTATTTACGCGAGAGGCTTTCTCTTCGCGATGAGGTTTCCCAGCGAAGGACACGTCATGGTGGGAGGCTTCACCTCCCAAGAGTTTCTCTAGAGCTTGGGAGGAAGAGCTTCTCATATTTTGGTCCCTCGTTGTACAATGGTCTACCCGACGGCCTGAAGGTTGTTGCATCTAGCAAAACATTTAAAGAAAAACTTAAAGATATCTTTTTAAACAAATTGTAATTATTGTCTAAGTGTATAACGACCACATTGATATGTTGAATTGTATGTAAAAAAATTGCAAATTGTTATGTATAATTGATTGTAGGATAAGATGTTTAGCATAGTGACAAAAGTTGTTCTGAAAAGCTGGTGTACCAGAGAAACGCTGAAAAAAGACGTTTTAATTTATTTATTTATTTATTTATTATTTATCAGTATCGGTATCAGTATCAGTATCAGTATCAGTATCAGTATCGGTATCAGTATCAGTATCGGTATCAGTATCGGTATCAGTATCGGTATCAGTAACAGTATCGGTATCAGTATCGGTATCGGTATCAGTATCAGTATCGGTATTAGTATAAGTATCAGTATCAGTATCAGTATCAGTATCAGTATCAGTATCGGTATCAGTATAAGTATCAGTATCAGTATCGGTATCAGTATCGGTATCAGTATCAGTATCAGTATCAGTATCGGTATCAGTATCGGTATCAGTATCAGTATCAGTATCAGTATCAGTATCAGTATCAGTATCGGTATTAGTATCAGTATCAGTTTCAGTATCAGTGTCAGTATCAGTATCAGTATCAGTATCGGTATCAGTATCAGTATCAGTATCAGTATCAGTATCGGTATCAGTATCGGTATCAGTATCAGTATCAGTATCAGTATCAGTATCAGTATCAGTATCGGTATCAGTATCAGTATCGGTATCAGTATCGGTATCAGTATCGGTATCAGTATCAGTATCAGTATCAGTATCAGTATCAGTTCCAGTATCGGTATCAGTATCAGTATCAGTATCGGTATCAGTATCGGTATCAGTATCAGTATCGGTATCAGTATCGGTATCAGTATCAGTATCGGTATCAGTATCAGTATCGGTATCAGTATCAGTATCGGTATCGGTATCAGTATCAGTATCAGTATCAATATCAGTATCAGTATTAGTATCAGTATCGGTATCAGTATCAGTATCAGTATCGGTATCAGTATCAGTATCGGTATCAGTATCGGTATCAGTATCAGTATCGGTATCAGTATCAGTATCGGTATCAGTATTAGTATCAGTATCAGTATCGGTATCAGTATCAGTATCAGTTTCAGTATCAGTGTCAGTATCAGTATCAGTATCAGTATCGGTATCAGTATCAGTATTAGTATCAGTATCAGTATCGGTATCAGTATCGGTATCAGTATCAGTATCAGTATCAGTATCAGTATCAGTATCAGTATCAGTATCGGTATCAGTATCAGTATCGGTATCAGTATCGGTATCAGTATCAGTATCGGTATCAGTATCGGTATCAGTATCAGTATCGGTATCAGTATCGGTATCAGTATCAGTATTAGTATCAGTATCGGTATCAGTATCAGTATCAGTATCAGTATCGGTATCAGTATCAGTATCGGTATCAGTATCGGTATCAGTATCAGTATCAGTATCGGTATCAGTATCAGTATCAGTATCAGTATCAGTATCAGTATCAGTATCAGTATCAGTATCGGTATCAGTATCAGTATCAGTATCGGTATCAGTATCGGTATCAGTATCAGTATCAGTATCAGTATCAGTATCGGTATCAGTATCAGTATCAGTATCAGTATCGGTATCAGTATCAGTATCGGTATCAGTATCGGTATCAGTATCAGTATCGGTATCAGTTTCGGTATCAGTATCAGTATCGGTATCAGTATCAGTATCAGTAGCAGTATCAGTATCAGTATCAGTATCAATACCAGTATCAGTATCAGTATCAGTATCGGTATCAGTATCAGTATCAGTATCGGTATCAGTATCAGTATCGGTATCAGTATCGGTATCAGTATCAGTATCGGTATCAGTATCAGTATCGGTATCAGTATCAGTATCAGTATCGGTATCAGTATCGGTATCAGTATCAGTATCAGTATCAGTATCAGTATCAGTATCAGTATCGGTATCAGTATCAGTATCGGTATCAGTATCAGTATCGGTATCAGTATCGGTATCAGTATCAGTATCGGTATCAGTATCAGTATCGGTATCAGTATCAGTATCAGTATCGGTATCAGTATCGGTATCAGTATCAGTATCAGTATCAGTATCAGTATCAGTATCAGTATCAGTATCGGTATCAATATAAGTATCAGTATCAGTATCAGTATCAGTATCGGTATCAGTATCAGTATCAGTATCGGTATCAGTATCAGTATCAGTATCGGTATCAGTATCAGTATCGGTATCAGTATCGGCATCAGTATCAGTATCAGTATCAGTATCAGTATCAGTATCGGTATCAGTATCAGTATCAGTATCAGTATCAGTATCAGTATCGGTATCAGTATCAGTATCAGTATCGGTATCAGTATCAGTATCGGTATCAGTATCGGTATCAGTATCAGTATCGGTATCAGTATCAGTATCGGTATCAGTATTACTATCAGTATCAGTATCGGTATCAGTACCGGTATCAGTATCAGTATCGGTATCAGTATCAGTATCAGAATCGGTATCAGTATCGGTATCAGTATCAGTATCAGTATCAGTATCAGTATCGGTATCAATATCAGTATCAGTATCAGTATCAGTATCGGTATCAGTATCAGTATCAGTATCGGTATCAGTAACGGTATCAGTATCAGTATCAGTATCAGTATCAGTATCAGTATCGGTATCAGTATCAGTATCGGTATCAGTATCGGTATCAGTATCAGTATCGGTATCAGTATCGGTATCAGTATCAGTATCGGTATCAGTATCAGTATCGGTATCGGTATCAGTATCAGTATCAGTATCAATATCAGTATCAGCATCAGTATCAGTATCGGTATTAGTATCAGTATCAGTATCGGTATCAGTATCAGTATCGGTATCAGTATCGTTATCAGTATTAGTATCGGTATCAGTATCAGTATCGGTATCAGTATCAGTATCGGTATCAGTATCAGTATCGGTATCAGTATCAGTATCAGTATCAGTATCAGTATCCGTATCAGTATCGGTATCAATATCAGTATCAGTATCAGTATCAGTATCGGTATCAGTATCAGTATCAGTATCGGTATCAGTATCAGTATCAGCATCAGTATCAGTATCAGTATCAGTATCAGTATCAGTATCAGTATCAGTATCAGTATCAGTATCAGTATCAGTATCGGTATCAGTATCAGTATCAGTATCAGTATAGGTATCAGTATCAGTATCGGTATCAGTATCAGTATCAGTATCAGTATCAGTATCGGTATCAGTATCAGTATCGGTATCGGTATCAGTATCAGTATCGGGTTCAGTATCAGTATCTGTATCAGTATCAGTATCAGTATCAGTATCGGTATCAGTAACGGTATCAGTATCAGTATCAGTATCAGTATCGGTATCAGTATCAGTATCGGTATCAGTATCGGTATCAGTATCAGTATCGGTAGCAGTATCAGTATCGGTATCAGTATCAGTATCAGTATCAGTATCAGTATCGGTATCAGTATCAGTATCGGTATCAGTATCAGTATCAGTATCAGTATCAGTATCAGTATCAGTATCGGTATCAATATCAGTATCAGTATCAGTATCAGTATCGGTATCAGTATCAGTATCGGTATCGGTATCAGTATCAGTATCAGTATCAGTATCAGTATCAGTATCAGTATCAGTATCAGTATCAGTATCGGTATCAGTATCAGTATCAGTATAGGTATCAGTATCAGTATCAGTATCGGTATCAGTATCAGTATCGGTATCAGTATCAGTATCGGTATCAGTATCAGTATCGGTATCAGTATCAGTATCGGTATCAGTATCGGTATCAGTATCAGTATCGGTATCAGTATCAGTATCGGTATCAGTATCAGTATCAGTATCAGTATCGGTATCAGTATCAGTATCGGTTTTAGTATCAGTATCGGTATCAGTATCAGTATCAGTATCGGTATTAGTATCAGTATCAGTTTCAGTATCAGTGACAGTATCAGTATCAGTATCAGTAATGGTATCAGTATCAGTATCAGTATCAGTATCAGTATCAGTATCGGTATCAGTATCGGTATCAGTATCGGTATCAGTATCGGTATCAGTATCAGTATCGGTATCAGTATCGGTATCAGTATCAGTATCAGTATCGGTATCAGTATCAGTATCAGTATCAGTATCAGTATCAGTATCAGTATCAGTATCGGTATCAGTATCAGTATCGGTATCAGTATCGGTATCAGTATCAGTATCGGTATCAGTATCAGTATCGGTATCAGTATTGATCTGATCGACTTAACGACTGTATCCGTCTCCTCTGGCTTGGCCTTAGACTTGAGTCGACCCAAGACCTCAGCAAAAGATCGCCCCCCTAAGGGGTTGATCAGGATTGCCTTAGCCCTGGGCTTTCTCGGCCTGGTTTTCTTTGGAACAGGGGTGGCCTTTCCACGAACCTCCCTCGCCGGAGCAGGGTCAGCAACCTTTCGATCTCTTGCTGCAGGTTCTTTGTTAAAGACAGCCTCCATTCGTATCAATTTCCTCTTTTCTTTGCGGGGAAGCCTCTTCTCCCAGCTACCCACATTTGATGGTGCCGCAGCGGAGTTAATAGAGCTGCTTCCGTCAACCGTTGAGAGAGAGGTAAGCTCCCTGGTTTGCTGAGGGCGCTTCTTTAGAGCTGGAGTGTGCTCAGTACGGGGTGTCATCTGGGTGGCCCTGTCCTCGACCTTCTGCTCGGCATCTGACAGAGGGTGGTTGGCCAATTCAAGAAGATCGGGGCTGTCCGCTGGTGAGCTCCTTGCCCGTTTCCTTTGGTTCCCGCCCTTGTCGTTCAGTTTAGGGGCTAAAACTTGGTTCACAAGCTCCCGTTCATTAACTAAAGTCTGTCTCATCAAGCCTTTAATTTCAAGAACTCGGGCAACCCGATCCTTCACCTTATACCGATACTGATACTGATACATATACTGATACTGATATCAGTATCAGTATCAGTATCAGTACTGATACCGATACTGATACTGATACTGATACTGATACTGATACTGATACTGATACTGCTACTGATACTGATACTGATACTGATACCGATACTGATACTGATACTGATACCGATACTGATACTGATACTGATACTTAAATTGATACCGATACTGATACTGATACTGATACTGATACTGATACTGATACTGATACCGATACTGATACCGATACTGATACTGATACTGATACTGATACTGATACCGATACTGATACCGATACTGATACTGATACTGATACCGATACTGATACTGATACCGATACTGATACCGATACTGATACTGATACCGATACTGATACCGATACTGATACTGATACCGATACTGATACTGATACCGATACTGATACTGATGCCGATACTGATACCGATACTGATACTGATACCGATACTGATACTGATACTGATACCGATACTGATACTGATACTGATACTGGTATTGATACTGATACTGATACTGATACTGATACTGATACCGATACTGATACCGATACCGATACTGATACTGATACCGATCCTGATACTGATACCGATACTGATACCGATACTGATACTGATACCGATACTGATACCGATACTCATACTGATACCGATACTGATACTGATACTGATACTGATACTGATACCGATACTGATACTGATACTGATACTGATACTGATACCGATACTGATACCGATACTGATACTGATACTGATACCGATACTGATACTGATACCGATACTGATCCTGATACCGATACTGATACTGATACTGATACTGATACTGATACTGATACTGATACCGATACTGATACTGATACCGATACTGATACTTATACAGATACTGATACCAATACTGATACTGATACCGATACTGATACCGATACTGATACTGATACCGATACTTATACTGATACTGATACTGATACTGATACTGATACTGATACTGATACTGATACTGATACTGATACTGATACTAATACCGATACTGATACTGATACTGATACTGATACTGATACCGATACTGATACTGATACCGATACTGATACTGATACCGATACTGATACCGATACTGATGCTGATACTGATACTGATACTGATACTGATACTGATACCGATACTGATACTGATACTGATACTGATACTGATACTGATACTGATACTGATACTGATACTGATACTGATACTGATACTGATACTGATACTGATACTGATACTGATACTGATACTGATACTGATACTGATACTGATACTGATTCTGATACTGATACTGCTACTGATACCGCTACTGATACTGATACCGATACTGATACTGATACTGATACTGATACTGATACCGATAATGATACTGATACTGATACTGATACCGATACTGATACTGATACCATTACTGATACTGATACCGATACTGATACCGATACTGATACCGATACTGATACTGATACCGATACTGATACTGATACCGATATTGATACCGATACTAATACTGATACCGATACTGATACCGATACTGATACTGATACCGATACTGATACTGATACTGATACTGATACTGATACCGATACTGATACTTATACCGATACTGATACTGATACTGATACCGATACTGATACTGATACTGATACTGATACCGATACTGATACTGATACTGATACTGACACTGATACTGAAAATGATACTGATACTGATACCGATACTGATACTGATACCGATACTGATACTGATACTGATACCGATACTGGTACTGATACCGATACTGATACTGATACTGATACTGATACCGATACTGATACTGATACCGATACTGATACCGATACTGATACTGATACTGATACTGAAACTGATACTGATACTGATAACGATACTGATACTGATACTGATACCGTTACTGATACCGATACTGATACTGATACTGATACCGATACTGATACTGAACCCGATACTGATACTGACACTGATACTGATACCGATACTGATAATGATACCGATACTGATAATGATACCGATACCGATACTGATGATGATACCGATACTGATACTGATACTGACACTGATACTGATACTGATACCGATACTGATACTGATACCTATACTGATACTGATACTGATACCGATACTAATACTGATACTGATACTGATACTGATACTGATACTGATACTGATACCGATACTGATACTGATACCGATACTGATACTGATACCGATACTGATACCGATACCGATACTGATACTGATACCGATACTGATACCGATAACGATACCAATACCGATACTGATACTGATACTGATACCAATACTGATACTGATACCGATGATGATACTGATACTGATACTGATACCGATACTGATACTGATACCGATACTGATACCGATACCGATACCGATACTGATACTAATACTGATACTGATACTGATACCGATACCGATACTGATACTGATACCGATACTGATACTGATACTGATACTGATACCGATACTGATACTGATACTGATACTGATACCGATACTGATACTGATACCATTACTGATACTGATACCGATACTGATACCGATACTGATACTGATACCGATACTGATACTGATACCGATACTGATACCGATACTGATACTGATACCGATACTGATACCGATACTGATACTGATACCGATACTGATACTGATACTGATACTGATACTCATACTCATACTGATACTGATACTGATACCGATACTGATACTGATACCGATACTGATACTGATACTGATACTGATACCGATACTGATACTGATACCGATACTGATACTGATACCGATACTGATACCGATACTGATACTGATACTGATACTGATACCGATACTGATACTGATACTGATACCTATACTGATACTGATACTGATACTGATACCGATACTGATACTGTTACCGATACTGATACCGATACTGATACTGATACCGATACTGATACCGATACTGATACTGATACTGATACCGATACTGATACTGATACTGATACTGATACCGTTACTGATACTGATATTGATACTGATACTGATACAGATACTGATACTGAACCCGATACTGATACTGATACTGATACTGATACTGATACTGATACCGATACTGATACTGATACCGATACTGATAATGATGCCGATACCGATACTGATACTGATACTGATACTGATACTGATACTGATACTGATACCGATACTGATACTGATACTGATACCTATACTGATACTGATACTGATGCTGATACCGATACTGATACTGATACTGATACTGATACTGATACTGATACTGATACTGATACTGATACTGATACTGATACTGATACTGATACTGATACTGATACCGATACTGATACTGATACTGATACCGATACTGATACTGATACTGATACTGATATTGATACCGATACTGATACTGATACTGATACTGATACTGATACTGATACCGATACTGATACCGATACTGATACTGATACTGATACCGATACTGATACTGATACCGATACTGATACCGAAACTGATACTGATACTAATACTGATACCGATACTGATAATGAGACCGATACTGATACTGATACTGATACTGATACTGATACTGATACTGATACTGATACTGATACTGATACTGATACTGATACTGATACTGATACCGATACTGATACTGATACTGATACCGATACTGATACTGATACTGATACTGATATTGATACCGATACTGATACTGATGCCGATACTGATACCGATACTGATACTGATACCGATACTGATACTGATACTGATACCGATACTGATACTGATACTGATACTGGTATTGATACTGATACTGATACTGATACTGATACCGATACTGATACCGATACCGATACTGATACTGATACCGATACTGATACTGATACCGATACTGATACCGATACTGATACTGATACCGATACTGATACCGATACTCATACTGATACCGATACTGATACTGATACTGATACTGATACTGATACTGATACCGATACTGATACTGATACTGATACTGATACTGATACCGATACTGATACCGATACTGATACTGATACTGATACCGATACTGATACTGATACCGATACTGATCCTGATACCGATACTGATACTGATACTGATACTGATACTGATACTGATACTGATACTGATACTGATACTGATACCGATACTGATACTGATACCGATACTGATACTGATACCGATACTGATACTGATACTGATACCGATACTGGTACTGATACCGATACTGATACTGATACTGATACTGATACTGATACCGATACTGATACTGATACCGATACTGATACCGATACTGATACTGATACTGATACTGAAACTGATACTGATACTGATAACGATACTGATACTGATACTGATACCGTTACTGATACCGATACTGATACTGATACTGATACCGATACTGATACTGAACCCGATACTGATACTGACACTGATACTGATACCGATACTGATAATGATACCGATACTGATAATGATACCGATACCGATACTGATGATGATACCGATACTGATACTGATACTGACACTGATACTGATACTGATACCGATACTGATACTGATACCTATACTGATACTGATACTGATACCGATACTAATACTGATACTGATACTGATACTGATACTGATACTGATACTGATACCGATACTGATACTGATACCGATACTGATACTGATACCGATACTGATACCGATACCGATACTGATACTGATACCGATACTGATACCGATAACGATACCAATACCGATACTGATACTGATACTGATACCAATACTGATACTGATACCGATGATGATACTGATACTGATACTGATACTGATACTGATACTGATACCGATACTGATACCGATACCGATACCGATACTGATACTAATACTGATACTGATACTGATACCGATACCGATACTGATACTGATACCGATACTGATACTGATACTGATACCGATACTGATACTGATACTGATACTGATATTGATACCGATACTGATAATGATGCCGATACCGATACTGATACTGATACTGATACTGATACTGATACCGATACCGATACTGATACTGATACCGATACCGATACTGATACTGATACCGATACTGATACCGATAACGATACCAATACCGATACTGATACTGATACTGATACCAATACTGATACTGATACCGATGATGATACTGATACTGATACTGATACTGATACTGATACTGATACCGATACTGATACCGATACCGATACCGATACTGATACTGATACTGATACCGATACTGATACTGATACTGATACTGATACCGATACTGATACTGATACCATTACTGATACTGATACCGATACTGATACCGATACTGATACTGATACCGATACTGATACTGATACCGATACTGATACCGATACTGATACTGATACCGATACTGATACCGATACTGATACTGATACCGATACTGATACTGATACTGATACTGATACTCATACTGATACTGATACTGATACCGATACTGATACTGATACCGATACTGATACTGATACTGATACTGATACCGATACTGATACTGATACCGATACTGATACTGATACCGATACTGATACCGATACTGATACTGATACTGATACTGATACCGATACTGATACTGATACTGATACCTATACTGATACTGATACTGATACTGATACCGATACTGATACTGTTACCGATACTGATACCGATACTGATACTGATACCGATACTGATACCGATACTGATACTGATACCGATACTGATACTGATACTGATACTGATACTGATACCGTTACTGATACTGATATTGATACTGATACTGATACAGATACTGATACTGAACCCGATACTGATACTGATACTGATACTGATACTGATACCGATACTGATACTGATACCGATACTGATAATGATGCCGATACCGATACTGATACTGATACTGATACTGATACTGATACTGATACTGATACCGATACTGATACTGATACTGATACCTATACTGATACTGATACTGATGCTGATACCGATACTGATACTGATACTGATACTGATACTGATACTGATACTGATACTGATACTGATACTGATACTGATACTGATACTGATACTGATACTGATACCGATACTGATACTGATACTGATACCGATACTGATACTGATACTGATACTGATATTGATACCGATACTGATACTGATACTGATACTGATACTGATACTGATACCGATACTGATACCGATACTGATACTGATACTGATACCGATACTGATACTGATACCGATACTGATACCGAAACTGATACTGATACTAATACTGATACCGATACTGATAATGAGACCGATACTGATACTGATACTGATACTGATACTGATACTGATACTGATACTGATACTGATACTGATACTGATACCTATACTGATACTGATACTGATACCGATACTGATACTGATACTGATACTGATATTGATACCGATACTGATACTGATACTGATACTGATACCGATACTGATACTGATACCGATACTGATACTGATGCCGATACTGATACCGATACTGATACTGATACCGATACTGATACTGATACTGATACCGATACTGATACTGATACTGATACTGGTATTGATACTGATACTGATACTGATACTGATACCGATACTGATACCGATACCGATACTGATACTGATACCGATACTGATACTGATACCGATACTGATACCGATACTGATACTGATACCGATACTGATACCGATACTCATACTGATACCGATACTGATACTGATACTGATACTGATACTGATACTGATACCGATACTGATACTGATACTGATACTGATACTGATACCGATACTGATACCGATACTGATACTGATACTGATACCGATACTGATACTGATACCGATACTGATCCTGATACCGATACTGATACTGATACTGATACTGATACTGATACTGATACTGATACTGATACCGATACTGATACTGATACCGATACTGATACTTATACAGATACTGATACCAATACTGATACTGATACCGATACTGATACTGATACTGATACTGATACCGATACTTATACTGATACTGATACTGATACTGATACTGATACTGATACTGATACTGATACTGATACTGATACTGATACTAATACCGATACTGATACTGATACTGATACTGATACCGATACTGATACTGATACCGATACTGATACTGATACCGATACTGATACCGATACTGATACTGATACTGATACTGATACCGATACTGATACTGATACTGATACTGATACTGATACTGATACTGATACTGATACTGATTGTAAATTATGTTATTTTCCCATAAAAATCTCCATAACATTACGAAACATCTAAATTTTTTCCTAAATGAACCAAACGATTCTGATAAAAATTTAGAATGATGTAGCCCTTTAAATTCTAAACAAAATGGCGTGACTCCTATTTCTGTAAAAATTCTGGTTCAAAAGTTATTGTAAATTATGTTATTTTCCAATAAAAATCTCCATAACATAACGAAACATCTAAATTTTCTCCTAAATGCACGAAACGATTCTGATTAATATTTAGAATGATGTAGCCGTTTAAATTCTGAACAAAATGGCGTGACTCCCATTTCTGTAAAAATTCAGGTTCAAAAGTTATTGTAAATTATGTTTTTACCCATAAAAATCTCCATAACATAACGAAACATCAAAATTTTCTCCTAAATGCACCAAACGATTCTGATAAAAATTTAGAATGATGTAGCCGTTTAAATTCTGAACAAAATGGCGTGACTCCCATTTCTGTAAAAATTCAGGTTCAAAAGTTATTGTAAATTATGTTATTTTCCCATAAAAATCTCCATAACATAACGAAACATCAAAATTTTCTCCTAAATGCACCAAACGATTCTGATAAAAATTTAGAATGATGTAGCCCTTTAAATTCTGAACAAAATGGCGTGACTCCCATTACTGTAAAAATTCTGGTTCAAAAGTTATTGTAAATTATGTTATTTTCCAATAAAAATCTCCATAACATAACGAAACATCTAAATTTTCTCCTAAATGCTCCAAACGATTCTGATAAAAATTTAGAATGATGTATCCCTTTAAATTCTGAACAAAATGGCGTGACTCCCATTACTGTAAAAATTCTGGTTCAAAAGTTATTGTAAATTATGTTATTTTCCAATAAAAATCTCCATAACATAACGAAACATCTAAATTTTCTCCTAAATGCACGAAACGATTCTGATTAAAATTTAGAATGATGTAGCCGTTTAAATTCTGAACAAAATGGCGTGACTCCCATTTCTGTAAAAATTCAGGTTAAAAAGTTATTGTAAATTATGTTTTTACCCATAAAAATCTCCATAACATAACGAAACATCAAAATTTTCTCCTAAATGCACCAAACGATTCTGATAAAAATTTAGAATGATCTAGCCCTTTAAATTCTGAACAAAATGGCGTGACTCCCATTTCCGTAAAAATTCAGGTTCAAAAGTTATTGTAAATTATGTTATTTTCCCATAAAAATCTCCATTACATAACGAAACATCTAAATTTTCTCGTAAATGCACCAAACGATTCTGATAAAAATTTAGAATGATGTAGCCCTTTAAATTCTGAACAAGATGGCGTGACTCCCATTTCTGTAAAAATTCTGGTTTGATAGTTATTGTAAATTTTGTTATTTTCCCATAAAAATCTTCATAACATAACGAAACATCTAAATTTTCTCCTAAATGCACCAAACGATTCTGATAAAAATTTAGAATGATGTAGCCCTTTAAATTCTGAACAAAATGGCGTGACTCCCATTTAACATAACGAAACATCTAAATTTTCTCCTAAATGCACCAAACGATTCTGATAAAAATTTAGAATGATGTAGCCCTTTAAATTCTGAACAAGATGGCGTGACTCCTATTTCTGTAAAAATTTGGTTCGAAAGTTATTGTAAATTATGTTATTTTCCCATAAAAATCTCCATAACATAACGAAACATATAAATTTTCTCCTAAATGCACTAAACGATTCTGATAAAAATTTAGAATGATGTAGCCCTTTAAATTCTGAACAAAATGGCGTGACTCCCATTTCTGTAAAAATTCTGGTTCAAAAGTTATTGTAAATTATGTTATTTTCCCATAAAAATCTCCATAACATAACGAAACATCTAAATTTTCTCCTAAATGCACCAAACGATTCTGATAAAAAATTAGAATGATGTAGCCCTTTACATTCTGAACAAAATGGCGTGACTCCCATTACTGTAAAAATTCTGGTTCAAAAGTTATTGTAAATTATGTTATTTTCCCATAAAAATCTCTATAACATAACGAAACATCTACATTTTCTCCTAAATGCACCAAACGATTCTGATAAAAATTTAGAATGATGTAGCCCTTTAAATTCTGAACAAAATGGCGTGACTCCCATTTCTGTAAAAATTCTGGTTCAAAAGTTATTGTAAATTATGTTATTTTCCCATAAAAATCTCCATAACATAATGAAACATCTAAATTATCTCCTAAATGCACCAAACGATTCTGATAAAAATGTAGAATGATGTAGCCCTTTAAATTCTGAACAAAATGGCGTGACTCCCATTACTGTAAAAATTCTGGTTCAAAAGTTATTGTAAATTATGTTATTTTCCCATAAAAATCTCCATAACATAACGAAACATCTAAATTATCTCCTAAATGCACCAAACGATTCTGATAAAAATGTAGAATGATGTAGCCCTTTAAATTCTGAACAAAATGGCGTGACTCCCATTTCCGTAAAAATTCAGGTTCAAAAGTTATTGTAAATTATGTTATTTTCCCATAAAAATCTCCATAACATAACGAAACATCTAAATTTTTTCCTAAATGAACCAAACGATTCTGATAAAAATTTAGAATGATGTAGCCCTTTAAATTCTAAACAAAATGGCGTGACTCCCATTTCTGTAAAAATTCCGGTTCAAAAGTTATTGTAAATTATGTTATTTTCCCATAAAAATCTCCATAACATAACGAAACATCAAAATTTTCTCCTAAATGCAACAAACGATTCTGATAAAAATTTAGAATGATGTAGCCCTTTAAATTCTGAACAAAATGGCGTGACTCCCATTTCTGTAAAAATTCTGGTTCAAAAGTTATTGTAAATTATGTTATTTTCCCATAAAAATCTCCATAACATAACGAAACATCTAAATTATCTCCTAAATGCACCAAACGATTCTGATAAAAATTTAGAATGATGTAGCCCTTTAAATTCTGAACAAAATGGCGTGACTCCCATTACTGTAAAAATTCTGGTTCAAAAGTTATTGTAAATTATGTTATTTTCTTATAAAAATCTCCATAACATAACGAAACATCTAAATTTTCTCCTAAATGCACCAAACGATTCTGATAAAAATGTAGAATGATGTAGCCCTTTACATTCTGAACAAAATGGCGTGACTCCCATTACTGTAAAAATTCTGGTTCAAAAGTTATTGTAAATAATGTTATTTTCCCATAAAAATCTCCATAACATAACGAAACATCTAAATTTTCTCCTAAATGCACCAAACGATTCTGATAAAAATGTAGAATGATGTAGCCCTTTAAATTCTGAACAAAATGGCGTGACTCCCATTTCCGTAAAAATTCAGGTTCAAAAGTTATTGTAAATTATGTTATTTTCCCATAAAAATCTCCATAACATAACGAAACATCTAAATTTTTTCCTAAATGAACCAAACGATTCTGATAAAAATTTAGAATGATGTAGCCCTTTAAATTATAAAACAAAATGGCGTGACTCCCATTTCTGTAAAAATTCTGGTTCAAAAGTTATTGTAAATTATGTTATTTTCCCATAAAAATCTCCATAACATAACGAAACATCTAAATTTTCTCCTAAATGCACCAAACGATTCTGATAAAAAATTAGAATGATGTAGCCCTTTACATTCTGAACAAAATGGCGTGACTCCCATTACTGTAAAAATTCTGGTTCAAAAGTTATTGTAAATTATGTTATTTTCCCATAAAAATCTCTATAACATAACGAAACATCTACATTTTCTCCTAAATGCACCAAACGATTCTGATAAAAATTTAGAATGATGTAGCCCTTTAAATTCTGAACAAAATGGCGTGACTCCCATTTCTGTAAAAATTCTGGTTCAAAAGTTATTGTAAATTATGTTATTTTCCCATAAAAATCTCCATAACATAATGAAACATCTAAATTATCTCCTAAATGCACCAAACGATTCTGATAAAAATGTAGAATGATGTAGCCCTTTAAATTCTGAACAAAATGGCGTGACTCCCATTACTGTAAAAATTCTGGTTCAAAAGTTATTGTAAATTATGTTATTTTCCCATAAAAATCTCCATAACATAACGAAACATCTAAATTTTCTCCTAAATGCACCAAACGATTCTGATAAAAATTTAGAATGATGTAGCCCTTTTAATTCTGAACAAGATAACGTGACTCCCATTTCTGTAAAAATTCTGGTTCAAAAGTTATTGTAAATTATGTTATTTTCCCATAAAAATCTCCATAACATAACGAAACATCTAAATTTTTTCCTAAATGAACCAAACGATTCTGATAAAAATTTAGAATGATGTAGCCCTTTAAATTCTAAACAAAATGGCGTGACTCCCATTTCTGTAAAAATTCCGGTTCAAAAGTTATTGTAAATTATGTTATTTTCCCATAAAAATCTCCATAACATAACGAAACATCAAAATTTTCTCCTAAATGCAACAAACGATTCTGATAAAAATTTAGAATGATGTAGCCCTTTAAATTCTGAACAAAATGGCGTGACTCCCATTTCTGTAAAAATTCTGGTTCAAAAGTTATTGTAAATTATGTTATTTTCCCATAAAAATCTCCATAACATAACGAAACATCTAAATTATCTCCTAAATGCACCAAACGATTCTGATAAAAATTTAGAATGATGTAGCCCTTTAAATTCTGAACAAAATGGCGTGACTCCCATTACTGTAAAAATTCTGGTTCAAAAGTTATTGTAAATTATGTTATTTTCTTATAAAAATCTCCATAACATAACGAAACATCTAAATTTTCTCCTAAATGCACCAAACGATTCTGATAAAAATGTAGAATGATGTAGCCCTTTACATTCTGAACAAAATGGCGTGACTCCCATTACTGTAAAAATTCTGGTTCAAAAGTTATTGTAAATAATGTTATTTTCCCATAAAAATCTCCATAACATAACGAAACATCTAAATTTTCTCCTAAATGCACCAAACGATTCTGATAAAAATGTAGAATGATGTAGCCCTTTAAATTCTGAACAAAATGGCGTGACTCCCATTTCCGTAAAAATTCAGGTTCAAAAGTTATTGTAAATTATGTTATTTTCCCATAAAAATCTCCATAACATAACGAAACATCTAAATTTTTTCCTAAATGAACCAAACGATTCTGATAAAAATTTAGAATGATGTAGCCCTTTAAATTATAAAACAAAATGGCGTGACTCCCATTTCTGTAAAAATTCTGGTTCAAAAGTTATTGTAAATTATGTTATTTTCCCATAAAAATCTCCATAACATAACGAAACATCTAAATTTTCTCCTAAATGCACCAAACGATTCTGATAAAAAATTAGAATGATGTAGCCCTTTACATTCTGAACAAAATGGCGTGACTCCCATTACTGTAAAAATTCTGGTTCAAAAGTTATTGTAAATTATGTTATTTTCCCATAAAAATCTCTATAACATAACGAAACATCTACATTTTCTCCTAAATGCACCAATCGATTCTGATAAAAATTTAGAATGATGTAGCCCTTTAAATTCTGAACAAAATGGCGTGACTCCCATTTCTGTAAAAATTCTGGTTCAAAAGTTATTGTAAATTATGTTATTTTCCCATAAAAATCTCCATAACATAATGAAACATCTAAATTATCTCCTAAATGCACCAAACGATTCTGATAAAAATGTAGAATGATGTAGCCCTTTAAATTCTGAACAAAATGGCGTGACTCCCATTACTGTAAAAATTCTGGTTCAAAAGTTATTGTAAATTATGTTATTTTCCCATAAAAATCTCCATAACATAACGAAACATCTAAATTTTCTCCTAAATGCACCAAACGATTCTGATAAAAATTTAGAATGATGTAGCCCTTTTAATTCTGAACAAGATAACGTGACTCCCATTTCTGTAAAAATTCTGGTTCAAAAGTTATTGTAAATTATGTTATTTTCCCATAAAAATCTCCATAACATAACGAAACATCTAAATTTTTTCCTAAATGAACCAAACGATTCTGATAAAAATTTAGAATGATGTAGCCCTTTAAATTCTAAACAAAATGGCGTGACTCCCATTTCTGTAAAAATTCCGGTTCAAAAGTTATTGTAAATTATGTTATTTTCCCATAAAAATCTCCATAACATAACGAAACATCAAAATTTTCTCCTAAATGCAACAAACGATTCTGATAAAAATTTAGAATGATGTAGCCCTTTAAATTCTGAACAAAATGGCGTGACTCCCATTTCTGTAAAAATTCTGGTTCAAAAGTTATTGTAAATTATGTTATTTTCCCATAAAAATCTCCATAACATAACGAAACATCTAAATTATCTCCTAAATGCACCAAACGATTCTGATAAAAATTTTGAATGATGTAGCCCTTTAAATTCTGAACAAAATGGCGTGACTCCCATTACTGTAAAAATTCTGGTTCAAAAGTTATTGTAAATTATGTTATTTTCTTATAAAAATCTCCATAACATAACGAAACATCTAAATTTTCTCCTAAATGCACCAAACGATTCTGATAAAAATGTAGAATGATGTAGCCCTTTACATTCTGAACAAAATGGCGTGACTCCCATTACTGTAAAAATTCTGGTTCAAAAGTTATTGTAAATAATGTTATTTTCCCATAAAAATCTCCATAACATAACGAAACATCTAAATTTTCTCCTAAATGCACCAAACGATTCTGATAAAAATGTAGAATGATGTAGCCCTTTAAATTCTGAACAAAATGGCGTGACTCCCATTTCCGTAAAAATTCAGGTTCAAAAGTTATTGTAAATTATGTTATTTTCCCATAAAAATCTCCATAACATAACGAAACATCTAAATTTTTTCCTAAATGAACCAAACGATTCTGATAAAAATTTAGAATGATGTAGCCCTTTAAATTATAAAACAAAATGGCGTGACTCCCATTTCTGTAAAAATTCCGGTTCAAAAGTTATTGAAAATTATGTTATTTTCCCATAAAAATCTCCATAACATAACGAAACATCTAAATTTTCTCCTAAATGCACCAAACGATTCTGATAAAAATTTTGAATGATGTAGCCCTTTAAATTTAGAACAAGATGGCGTGACTCCCATTTCTGTAAAAATTCTGGTTCAAAAGTTATTGTAAATAATGTTATTTTCCCATAAAAATCTCCATAACATAACGAAACATCTAAATTTTCTCCTAAATGCACCAAACGATTCTGATAAAAATTTTGAATGATGTAGCCCTTTAAATTTAGAACAAGATGGCGTGACTCCCATTTCTGTAAAAATTCTGGTTCAAAAGTTATTGTAAATTATGTTATTTTCCCATAAAAATCTCCATAACATAACGAAACATCTAAATTTTCTCCTAAATGCACCAAACGATTCTGATAAAAATGTAGAATGATGTAGCCCTTTAAATTCTGAACAAAATGGCGTGACTCCCATTTCTGTAAAAATTCAGGTTCAAAAGTTATTGTAAATTATGTTATTTTCCCATAAAAATCTCCATAACATAACGAAACATAAAAATTTTCTCCTAAACGCACAAAACGATTCTGATAAAAATTTTGAATGATGTATCCCTATAAATTCTGAACAAAATGGCGTGACTCCCATTTCCGTAAAAATTCAGGTTCAAAAGTTATTGTAAATTATGTTATTTTCCCATAAAAATCTCCATAACATAACGAAACATCAAAATTTTCTCCTAAATGCACCAAACGATTCTGATAAAAATTTAGAATGATGTAGCCCTTTAAATTCTGAACAAGATGGCGTGACTCCCATTTCTGTAAAAATTCTGGTTCAAAAGTTATTGTAAATTATGTTATTTTCCCATAAAAATCTCCATAACATAACGAAACATCTAAATTTTCTCCTAAATGCACCAAACGATTCTGATAAAAATGTAGAATGATGTAGCCCTTTAAATTCTGAACAAAAAGGCGTGACTCCAATTACTGTAAAAATTCTGGTTCAAAAGTTATTGTAAATTATGTTATTTTCCCATAAAAATCTCCATAACATAACGAAACATCTAAATTTTCTCCTAAAAGCACCAAACGATTCTGATAAAAATGTAGAATGATGTAGTCCTTTAAATTCTGAACAAAATGGCGTGACTCCTATTACTGTAAAAATTCTGGTTCAAAAGTTATTGTAAATTATGTTATTTTCCCAATAAAAATCTCCATAACATAACGAAACATCTAAATTTTTTCCTAAATGAACCAAACGATTCTGATAAAAATTTAGAATGATGTAGCCCTTTAAATTATAAAACAAAATGGCGTGACTCCCATTTCTGTAAAAATTCCGGTTCAAAAGTTATTGTAAATTATGTTATTTTCCCATAAAAATCTCCATAACATAACGAAACATCTAAATTTTCTCCTAAATGCACCAAACGATTCTGATAAAAATTTAGAATGATGTAGCCCTTTAAATTCTGAACAAAATGGCGTGACTCCCATTTCTGTAAAAATTCTGGTTCAAAAGTTATTGTAAATTATGTTATTTTCCCATAAAAATCTCCATAACATAACGAAACATCTAAATTATCTCCTAAATGCACCAAACGATTCTGATAAAAATGTAGAATGATGTAGCCCTTTAAATTCTGAACAAAATGGCGTAACTCCCATTACTGTAAAAATTCTGGTTCAAAAGTTATTGTAAATTATGTTATTTTCCCATAAAAATCTCCATAACATTACGAAACATCTAAATTTTTTCCTAAATGAACCAAACGATTCTGATAAAAATTTAGAATGATGTAGCCCTTTAAATTCTAAACAAAGTGGCGTGACTCCCATTTCTGTAAAAATTCTGGTTCAAAAGTTATTGTAAATTATGTTATTTTCCAATAAAAATCTCCATAACATAACGAAACATCTAAATTTTCTCCTAAATGCACGAAACGATTCTGATTAAAATTTAGAATGATGTAGCCGTTTAAATTCTGAACAAAATGGCGTGACTCCCATTTCTGTAAAAATTCAGGTTCAAAAGTTATTGTAAATTATGTTTTTACCCATAAAAATCTCCATAACATAACGAAACATCACAATTTTCTCCTAAATGCACCAAACGATTCTGATAAAAATTTAGAATGATGTAGCCGTTTAAATTCTAAATAAAATGGCGTGACTCCCATTTCTGTAAAAATTCTGGTTCAAAAGTTATTGTAAATTATGTTATTTTCCCATAAAAATCTCCATAACATTACGAAACATTTAATTTTCTCCTAAATGAACCAAACGATTCTGATAAAAATTTAGAATGATGTAGCCCTTTAAATTCTGAACAAAATAGCGTGACTCCCATTTCTGTAAAAATTCTGGTTCAAAAGTTATTGTAAATTATGTTATTTTCCCATAAAAATTTCATAACATAACGAAACATCAAAATTTTCTCCTAAATGCACCAAACGATTCTGATAAAAATTTAGAATGATGTAGCCCTTTAAATTCTGAACAAAATGGCGTGACTCCCATTTCTGTAAAAATTCTTGTTCAAAAGTTATTGTAAATTATGTTTTTACCCATAAAAATCTCCATAACATAACGAAACATCAAAATTTTCTCGTAAATGCACCAAACGATTCTGATAAAAATTTTGAATGATGTAGCCCTTTAAATTTAGAACAAGATGGCGTGACTCCCATTTTTATAGTATCAGTATCGGTATCAGTATCAGTAACGGTATCAGTAACGGTATCAGTATCAGTATCAGTATCGGTATCAGTATCAGTATCAGTATCAGTATCAGTATCAGTATCGGTATCAGTATCAGTATCGGTATCAGTATCGGTATCAGTATCAGTATCGGTATCAGTATCGGTATCAGTATCAGTATCGGTATCAGTATCGGTATCAGTATCAGTAATGGTATCAGTATCAGTATCGGTATCAGTATCAGTATCAGTATCGGTATCAGTATCAGTATCAGTATCAGTATCAGTATCAGTATCAGTATCAGTATCAGTATAGGTATCAGTATCAGTATCAGTATCAGTATAGGTATCAGTATCAGTATCAGTATCAGTATAGGTATCAGTATCAGTATCAGTATTGGTATCAGTATCAGTATCAGTATCAGTATCGATATCATAATCAGTATCGGTTTCGGTATCATTATCAGTATCGGTATCAGTATCAGTATCGGTATCAGTATCAGTATCAGTATCAGTATTGGGATCAGTATCAGTATCGGTATCAGTATCAGTATCAGTATTAGTATCGGTATCAGTAACGGTATCAGTATCAGTATCAGTATCGGTATCAGTATCAGTATCAGTATCAGTATCAGTATCAGTATCAGTATTGGGATCAGTATCAGTATCGGTATCAGTATCAGTATCAGTATTGGGATCAGTATCAGTATCGGTATCAGTATCAGTATCAGTATTAGTATCGGTATCAGTAACGGTATCAGTATCAGTATCAGTATCGGTATCAGTATCAGTATCAGTATCAGTATCAGTATCGGTATCAGTATCGGTATCAGTATCAGTATCGGTATCAGTATCAGTATCGGTATCAGTACTGATACTGATACTGATACTGATATCAGTATCAGTATCGGTATCAGTATCAGTATCGGTATCAGTATCAGTGTCAGTATCGGTATTAGTATCAGTATCAGTTTCAGTATCAGTGTCAGTATCAGTATCAGTATCAGTATCGGTATCAGTATCAGTATCAGTATCAGTATCAGTATCGGTATCAGTATCGGTATCAGTATCAGTATCAGTACCTATCTTTACATTTTCCAAGTTCCAAATTGATTTTGAATAGTGTTTTAATCAGACGAGATCTCAGTTACAAATCCCTCTGCGACTTTAACACCCAAGTTGAGTTGATGTGTAACAACTTCGGTGTTACATTCGTAGAGGCTAACACGTGTGTTGGCAGGGGGGACCTCAGTCGTGATGGCGTACACTTTTGTCGCCGAGGGGTTTCTCGTCTCGGGCATTTGTTTGCAGAGGTGATCAGCACTCTCTGGGGGTCTCAAGAAAATACCCAAGTCTCAGACCAGGGTGTAGTCAGTTTGACGTCCACCCCTTTTCCTCCGGATCGGGATCTTGCCACAGTGGTTGTATCTGGCCAGGACCATGACCAAAGTGGGAGTGGGAGCAGTGCCGATGTAGCTACTGTGCAGGGAAACTGATGGGAGGGGGGGTGACGGCAACTTCAGAATTGGTCATCTAAATATGCGCTCTTTGAACACTGGGTTCTCAGAAATGTGTGCACTTGTACTTGATTCTGATTTCGACATATTTGGTGTGACAGAGACTTGGCTTCACCCTGACACTCCCTCAGACAATTACAACATACCAGGCTACAGACTGCTACGCTGTGATCGCAACCTATCTGGACACCTTCCTGACGAAGCCGATGAAATCGGTGGAGGGGTGGCCTTGTACATAAAGGACAGTATTATGTACGAACTTCACAATTTTTCTGATCATCAGCCTTCTGGTATTTAAACCCTTTCAATTGTTCTGAGAATGAAAAATCAGAGACTGGGTTTGTGTGTATTTTACAGGCCACCTAATATTAGGTACACCTGCCTTGCTTCGATGTTTCACTCCTTGTTTGTTGACCTTGCGGTTGTAGTCGACTCTGTGATCTGTGTTGGTGACACTAACGTTGACTTAATGACAAAAATGAGTAGTGATTCCAAATATATTAGCCGACTCTTGTGTGAAAATAATGCAGTACAATTGATAAAAGAGCCAACAAGGGTAACAGCAACTTCAGCCACCTTGATAGACCACATCATAGTGGACAGGTCAGCTGAAGTCAAGAGGACCGGCATTATCGATGCACCTTCCATTAAAGATCACAGAGGGAAGTCAATTACGGACCACAAGCTAATATACTGCGACTTGTTTTGATCTAATAAGAGGAATAAGCCAAAGATGATTAGATATAGAGATTTTTCTAATTTTAACGTTGACAAAGCAGTAAAAGAAATGTCTGAGATTGACTGGAAGGAGATTAAAGAAATAACAGGAGTAAATAACATTGAGTCAGCCTTAACCAGTCATATTAAGAAAATATATGATAAAACAGCGCCGATAGTATGTAAAAGGGTAACAAAGAAAATTGCCCCTTGGAGAAATTATGAAATAAAGAAACTGACGAAGGAAAAAAATCAACTTAGAAACAGATATTGGAAACCGAGAAATGAATCTGATTGGAGTGATTACAAAGAGCTGAGAAACAGATTAAACTTAATGGTCTGGCGAGCAAAAAAAGAATTCTTTACAAATAAGCTTTCAACAACAAACAACAGTAAGAATTTTTGGAAATGTATTAAGCAGTGTGATATACATGGAAACAATAGGGTAGATGTCACTGATGGTTTAAATGTTAACGAAGTAAATAAATATTTTACAGATATGGGTTCTGGGACTCAGGTGGATGAGGAGACAAAGAGATTCTTTACGCTTAATAGGCAAGACGACACAATACAAGAATTCAGATTTAGTGCTGTCACTGAAGAAACTGTCAAAGCAGTAATGAATAATATTAAGTCTAAAGCAGTAGGCTGTGATGAAATCTCTATTGATATGGTTAGAGCTGTGAGTCCGTTTGCCATTGAAGCAATAACATATCTAGTGAATGAGTCATTAATTAATGGAGTATTCCCTCAAGCGTGGAAAAAAAGCATCGTCAGACCAGTTCCTAAAACAGTGTCTATAGCTAGAATGGAAGACCTGAGGCCAGTATCTCTAGTCCCGGCAATATCAAAAATCTTGGAGAAGATAGTTACTAATCAGCTAACGGATTTTATTAATGAGAATCATATATTACCTAAATTGCAGTCAGGGTTCAGAAAGAACCATAGCACCTGTACTGCGTTGACAAATCTCTTTAGTGATATGATTGATGCTAAAGATAAAGGTAGATACAGTTCACTGGTTATGCTTGACTACTCTAAGGCATTCGACTCAATGGATCATGACATGCTGATTGCTAAAATGCACTATTTTGGATTTAGCTATGAAATCCCTACCTGGATTCGATCTTATCTCATCGACCGACTGCAGGTTACTAGATTTGGAAATGAGACATCAGAACCCCTCGTCAAACAACGGGGTGTTCCTCAAGGCAGCTGCTTGGGCCCTGTTCTCTACACACTTTACACAGCTGACTTTCCTAGCTGTGTAAAAAACTCTACGGCACATTTGTATGCAGACGATTCTCAGTTGCACTTGTCTTTTGAGCCTGTTTTCATGAAAGAAGCAATTGACAAACTCAACGCTGACCTGATGAGTATCTCCAAGTGGTCATTTGTCAATGGGCTCAAACTGATTCCCCAATAAGTGCACTGTCTTACATACAGCGCCTCTGGACCAAGTGCAGACCTTGAGAG
Organism: Macrosteles quadrilineatus; assembly: GCF_028750875.1. Taxonomy (NCBI): domain Eukaryota; kingdom Metazoa; phylum Arthropoda; class Insecta; order Hemiptera; family Cicadellidae; genus Macrosteles; species Macrosteles quadrilineatus. The sequence goes on from NW_026542821.1 coordinate 38,636, forward strand.
ATGATGGAGTGTCTGTCTGTCTCGATGGCCGGAGTCTGGTAGTGTGTGAGAAGGCAAAGACTCTTGGCGTCGTGATTGACAGATGCCTGAATTTCTCAGATCATGTCACCTTTGTTTCCCAGCGAGCCTTAGGGAGACTAAGAGGTTTGTATAGGTTCAGAGGCTTGTTGCCTGAGGCTGCAAAACTTCAGCTCGTGCAGTCACTAATACTGTCAGTATTTTACTACTGCTTCCCTGCATATGGCAATAGCATTTCTCGGGAAAACATGTATCGGTTGCAACGTCTGCAAAACTCCACAATCCGGTTCATTTTCTGTTTGAACAAATTTGATCATGTCTCTCCCTTTCGAGAAGTAGCTAGTCTGCTTCCCGTTGAAGCCATGTGTAGGTTGTTGACGTGCTGCATGACCCACCAAGTGTTGTCACTTTGTGAGCCCGACTATTTACGCGAGAGGCTTTCTCTTCGCGATGAGGTTTCCCAGCGAAGGACACGTCATGGTGGGAGGCTTCACCTCCCAAGAGTTTCTCTAGAGCTTGGGAGGAAGAGCTTCTCATATTTTGGTCCCTCGTTGTACAATGGTCTACCCGACGGCCTGAAGGTTGTTGCATCTAGCAAAACATTTAAAGAAAAACTTAAAGATATCTTTTTAAACAAATTGTAATTATTGTCTAAGTGTATAACGACCACATTGATATGTTGAATTGTATGTAAAAAAATTGCAAATTGTTATGTATAATTGATTGTAGGATAAGATGTTTAGCATAGTGACGAAAGTTGTTCTGAAAAGCTGGTGTACCAGAGAAACGCTGAAAAAAGACGTTTTAATTAATTTATTTATTTATTTATTATTTATCAGTATCGGTATCAGTATCAGTATCAGTATCAGTATCAGTATCAGTATCGGTATCAGTATCAGTATCGGTATCAGTATCGGTATCAGTATCGGTATCAGTAACAGTATCGGTATCAGTATCGGTATCGGTATCAGTATCAGTATCGGTATTAGTATAAGTATCAGTATCAGTATCAGTATCAGTATCAGTATCAGTATCGGTATCAGTATAAGTATCAGTATCAGTATCGGTATCAGTATCGGTATCAGTATCAGTATCAGTATCGGTATCAGTATCGGTATCAGTATCAGTATCAGTATCAGTATCAGTATCAGTATCAGTATCGGTATTAGTATCAGTATCAGTTTCAGTATCAGTGTCAGTATCAGTATCAGTATCAGTATCGGTATCAGTATCAGTATCAGTATCAGTATCAGTATCAGTATCGGTATCAGTATCGGTATCAGTATCAGTATCAGTATCAGTATCAGTATCAGTATCAGTATCGGTATCAGTATCAGTATCGGTATCAGTATAGGTATCAGTATCGGTATCAGTATCAGTATCAGTATCAGTATCAGTATCAGTTCCAGTATCGGTATCAGTATCAGTATCAGTATCGGTATCAGTATCGGTATCAGTATCAGTATCGGTATCAGTATCGGTATCAGTATCAGTATCGGTATCAGTATCAGTATCGGTATCAGTATCAGTATCGGTATCGGTATCAGTATCAGTATCAGTATCAATATCAGTATCAGTATTAGTATCAGTATCGGTATCAGTATCAGTATCAGTATCGGTATCAGTATCAGTATCGGTATCAGTATCGGTATCAGTATCAGTATCGGTATCAGTATCAGTATCGGTATCAGTATTAGTATCAGTATCAGTATCGGTATCAGTATCAGTATCAGTTTCAGTATCAGTGTCAGTATCAGTATCAGTATCAGTATCGGTATCAGTATCAGTATCAGTATCAGTATCAGTATCGGTATCAGTATCGGTATCAGTATCAGTATCAGTATCAGTATCAGTATCAGTATCAGTATCAGTATCGGTATCAGTATCAGTATCGGTATCAGTATCGGTATCAGTATCAGTATCGGTATCAGTATCGGTATCAGTATCAGTATCGGTATCAGTATCGGTATCAGTATCAGTATTAGTATCAGTATCGGTATCAGTATCAGTATCAGTATCAGTATCGGTATCAGTATCAGTATCGGTATCAGTATCGGTATCAGTATCAGTATCAGTATCGGTATCAGTATCAGTATCAGTATCAGTATCAGTATCAGTATCAGTATCAGTATCAGTATCAGTATCGGTATCAGTATCAGTATCAGTATCGGTATCAGTATCGGTATCAGTATCAGTATCAGTATCAGTATCAGTATCGGTATCAGTATCAGTATCAGTATCAGTATCGGTATCAGTATCAGTATCGGTATCAGTATCGGTATCAGTATCAGTATCGGTATCAGTTTCGGTATCAGTATCAGTATCGGTATCAGTATCAGTATCAGTAGCAGTATCAGTATCAGTATCAGTATCAATACCAGTATCAGTATCAGTATCAGTATCGGTATCAGTATCAGTATCAGTATCGGTATCAGTATCAGTATCGGTATCAGTATCGGTATCAGTATCAGTATAGGTATCAGTATCAGTATCGGTATCAGTATCAGTATCAGTATCGGTATCAGTATCGGTATCAGTATCAGTATCAGTATCAGTATCAGTATCAGTATCAGTATCGGTATCAGTATCAGTATCGGTATCAGTATCAGTATCGGTATCAGTATCGGTATCAGTATCAGTATCGGTATCAGTATCAGTATCGGTATCAGTATCAGTATCAGTATCGGTATCAGTATCGGTATCAGTATCAGTATCAGTATCAGTATCAGTATCAGTATCAGTATCAGTATCGGTATCAATATAAGTATCAGTATCAGTATCAGTATCAGTATCGGTATCAGTATCAGTATCAGTATCGGTATCAGTATCAGTATCAGTATCGGTATCAGTATCAGTATCGGTATCAGTATCGGCATCAGTATCAGTATCAGTATCAGTATCAGTATCAGTATCGGTATCAGTATCAGTATCGGTATCAGTATCGGTATCAGTATCGGTATCAGTATCAGTATAAGTATCGGTATCAGTATCGGTATCAGTATCAGTATCGGTATCAGTATCGGTATCAGTATCAGTATCGGTATCAGTATCGGTATCAGTATCAGTATCGGTATCAGTATCAGTATCGGTATCGGTATCAGTATCAGTATCAGTATCAGTATCAGTATCAGTATCAATATCAGTATCAGTATCAGTATCAGTATCGGTATCAGTATCAGTATCAGTATCGGTATCAGTATCAGTATCGGTATCAGTATCGGTATCAGTATCAGTATCGGTATCAGTATCAGTATCGGTATCAGTATTACTATCAGTATCAGTATCGGTATCAGTACCGGTATCAGTATCAGTATCGGTATCAGTATCAGTATCAGAATCGGTATCAGTATCGGTATCAGTATCAGTATCAGTATCAGTATCAGTATCGGTATCAATATCAGTATCAGTATCAGTATCAGTATCGGTATCAGTATCAGTATCAGTATCGGTATCAGTAACGGTATCAGTATCAGTATCAGTATCAGTATCAGTATCAGTATCGGTATCAGTATCAGTATCGGTATCAGTATCGGTATCAGTATCAGTATCGGTATCAGTATCGGTATCAGTATCAGTATCGGTATCAGTATCAGTATCGGTATCGGTATCAGTATCAGTATCAGTATCAATATCAGTATCAGCATCAGTATCAGTATCGGTATTAGTATCAGTATCAGTATCGGTATCAGTATCAGTATCGGTATCAGTATCGTTATCAGTATTAGTATCGGTATCAGTATCAGTATCGGTATCAGTATCAGTATCGGTATCAGTATCAGTATCGGTATCAGTATCAGTATCAGTATCAGTATCAGTATCCGTATCAGTATCGGTATCAATATCAGTATCAGTATCAGTATCAGTATCGGTATCAGTATCAGTATCAGTATCGGTATCAGTATCAGTATCAGCATCAGTATCAGTATCAGTATCAGTATCAGTATCAGTATCAGTATCAGTATCAGTATCAGTATCAGTATCAGTATCGGTATCAGTATCAGTATCAGTATCAGTATAGGTATCAGTATCAGTATCGGTATCAGTATCAGTATCAGTATCAGTATCAGTATCGGTATCAGTATCAGTATCGGTATCGGTATCAGTATCAGTATCGGGTTCAGTATCAGTATCTGTATCAGTATCAGTATCAGTATCAGTATCGGTATCAGTAACGGTATCAGTATCAGTATCAGTATCAGTATCGGTATCAGTATCAGTATCGGTATCAGTATCGGTATCAGTATCAGTATCGGTAGCAGTATCAGTATCGGTATCAGTATCAGTATCAGTATCAGTATCAGTATCGGTATCAGTATCAGTATCGGTATCAGTATCAGTATCAGTATCAGTATCAGTATCGGTATCAATATCAGTATCAGTATCAGTATCAGTATCGGTATCAGTATCAGTATCGGTATCGGTATCAGTATCAGTATCAGTATCAGTATCAGTATCAGTATCAGTATCAGTATCGGTATCAGTATCAGTATCAGTATAGGTATCAGTATCAGTATCAGTATCGGTATCAGTATCAGTATCGGTATCAGTATCAGTATCGGTATCAGTATCAGTATCGGTATCAGTATCAGTATCGGTATCAGTATCGGTATCAGTATCAGTATCGGTATCAGTATCAGTATCGGTATCAGTATCAGTATCAGTATCAGTATCGGTATCAGTATCAGTATCGGTTTTAGTATCAGTATCGGTATCAGTATCAGTATCAGTATCGGTATTAGTATCAGTATCAGTTTCAGTATCAGTGACAGTATCAGTATCAGTATCAGTATCGGTATCAGTATCAGTATCAGTATCAGTATCAGTATCAGTATCGGTATCAGTATCGGTATCAGTATCGGTATCAGTATCGGTATCAGTATCAGTATCGGTATCAGTATCGGTATCAGTATCAGTATCAGTATCGGTATCAGTATCAGTATCAGTATCAGTATCAGTATCAGTATCAGTATCAGTATCAGTATCAGTATCGGTATCAGTATCAGTATCGGTATCAGTATCGGTATCAGTATCAGTATCGGTATCAGTATCAGTATCGGTATCAGTATTGATCTGATCGACTTAACGACTGTATCCGTCTCCTCTGGCTTGGCCTTAGACTTGAGTCGACCCAAGACCTCAGCAAAAGATCGCCCCCCTAAGGGGTTGATCAGGATTGCCTTAGCCCTGGGCTTTCTCGGCCTGGTTTTCTTTGGAACAGGGGTGGCCTTTCCACGAACCTCCCTCGCCGGAGCAGGGTCAGCAACCTTTCGATCTCTTGCTGCAGGTTCTTTGTTAAAGACAGCCTCCATTCGTATCAATTTCCTCTTTTCTTTGCGGGGAAGCCTCTTCTCCCAGCTACCCACATTTGATGGTGCCGCAGCGGAGTTAATAGAGCTGCTTCCGTCAACCGTTGAGAGAGAGGTAAGCTCCCTGGTTTGCTGAGGGCGCTTCTTTAGAGCTGGAGTGTGCTCAGTACGGGGTGTCATCTGGGTGGCCCTGTCCTCGACCTTCTGCTCGGCATCTGACAGAGGGTGGTTGGCCAATTCAAGAAGATCGGGGCTGTCCGCTGGTGAGCTCCTTGCCCGTTTCCTTTGGTTCCCGCCCTTGTCGTTCAGTTTAGGGGCTAAAACTTGGTTCACAAGCTCCCGTTCATTAACTAAAGTCTGTCTCATCAAGCCTTTAATTTCAAGAACTCGGGCAACCCGATCCTTCACCTTATACCGATACTGATACTGATACATATACTGATACTGATATCAGTATCAGTATCAGTATCAGTACTGATACCGATACTGATACTGATACTGATACTGATACTGATACTGATACTGATACTGCTACTGATACTGATACTGATACTGATACCGATACTGATACTGATACTGATACCGATACTGATACTGATACTGATACTTAAATTGATACCGATACTGATACTGATACTGATACTGATACTGATACTGATACTGATACCGATACTGATACCGATACTGATACTGATACTGATACTGATACTGATACCGATACTGATACCGATACTGATACTGATACTGATACCGATACTGATACTGATACCGATACTGATACCGATACTGATACTGATACCGATACTGATACCGATACTGATACTGATACCGATACTGATACTGATACCGATACTGATACTGATGCCGATACTGATACCGATACTGATACTGATACCGATACTGATACTGATACTGATACCGATACTGATACTGATACTGATACTGGTATTGATACTGATACTGATACTGATACTGATACCGATACTGATACCGATACCGATACTGATACTGATACCGATCCTGATACTGATACCGATACTGATACCGATACTGATACTGATACCGATACTGATACCGATACTCATACTGATACCGATACTGATACTGATACTGATACTGATACTGATACCGATACTGATACTGATACTGATACTGATACTGATACCGATACTGATACCGATACTGATACTGATACTGATACCGATACTGATACTGATACCGATACTGATCCTGATACCGATACTGATACTGATACTGATACTGATACTGATACTGATACTGATACCGATACTGATACTGATACCGATACTGATACTTATACAGATACTGATACCAATACTGATACTGATACCGATACTGATACCGATACTGATACTGATACCGATACTTATACTGATACTGATACTGATACTGATACTGATACTGATACTGATACTGATACTGATACTGATACTGATACTGATACTAATACCGATACTGATACTGATACTGATACTGATACTGATACCGATACTGATACTGATACCGATACTGATACTGATACCGATACTGATACCGATACTGATGCTGATACTGATACTGATACTGATACTGATACTGATACCGATACTGATACTGATACTGATACTGATACTGATACTGATACTGATACTGATACTGATACTGATACTGATACTGATACTGATACTGATACTGATACTGATACTGATACTGATACTGATACTGATTCTGATACTGATACTGCTACTGATACCGCTACTGATACTGATACCGATACTGATACTGATACTGATACTGATACTGATACCGATAATGATACTGATACTGATACTGATACCGATACTGATACTGATACCATTACTGATACTGATACCGATACTGATACCGATACTGATACCGATACTGATACTGATACCGATACTGATACTGATACCGATATTGATACCGATACTAATACTGATACCGATACTGATACCGATACTGATACTGATACCGATACTGATACTGATACTGATACTGATACTGATACCGATACTGATACTTATACCGATACTGATACTGATACTGATACCGATACTGATACTGATACTGATACTGATACCGATACTGATACTGATACTGATACTGACACTGATACTGAAAATGATACTGATACTGATACCGATACTGATACTGATACCGATACTGATACTGATACTGATACCGATACTGGTACTGATACCGATACTGATACTGATACTGATACTGATACCGATACTGATACTGATACCGATACTGATACCGATACTGATACTGATACTGATACTGAAACTGATACTGATACTGATAACGATACTGATACTGATACTGATACCGTTACTGATACCGATACTGATACTGATACTGATACCGATACTGATACTGAACCCGATACTGATACTGACACTGATACTGATACCGATACTGATAATGATACCGATACTGATAATGATACCGATACCGATACTGATGATGATACCGATACTGATACTGATACTGACACTGATACTGATACTGATACCGATACTGATACTGATACCTATACTGATACTGATACTGATACCGATACTAATACTGATACTGATACTGATACTGATACTGATACTGATACTGATACCGATACTGATACCGATACTGATACTGATACCGATACTGATACTGATACCGATACTGATACCGATACCGATACTGATACTAATACCGATACTGATACCGATAACGATACCAATACCGATACTGATACTGATACTGATACCAATACTGATACTGATACCGATGATGATACTGATACTGATACTGATACCGATACTGATACTGATACCGATACTGATACCGATACCGATACCGATACTGATACTAATACTGATACTGATACTGATACCGATACCGATACTGATACTGATACCGATACTGATACTGATACTGATACTGATACTGTTACCGATACTGATACTGATACTGATACTGATACCGATACTGATACTGATACCATTACTGATACTGATACCGATACTGATACCGATACTGATACTGATACCGATACTGATACTGATACCGATACTGATACCGATACTGATACTGATACCGATACTGATACCGATACTGATACTGATACCGATACTGATACTGATACTGATACTGATACTCATACTGATACTGATACTGATACCGATACTGATACTGATACCGATACTGATACTGATACTGATACTGATACCGATACTGATACTGATACCGATACTGATACTGATACCGATACTGATACCGATACTGATACTGATACTGATACTGATACCGATACTGATACTGATACTGATACCTATACTGATACTGATACTGATACTGATACCGATACTGATACTGTTACCGATACTGATACCGATACTGATACTGATACCGATACTGATACCGATACTGATACTGATACTGATACCGATACTGATACTGATACTGATACTGATACCGTTACTGATACTGATATTGATACTGATACTGATACAGATACTGATACTGAACCCGATACTGATACTGATACTGATACTGATACTGATACCGATACTGATACTGATACCGATACTGATAATGATGCCGATACCGATACTGATACTGATACTGATACTGATACTGATACTGATACTGATACCGATACTGATACTGATACTGATACCTATACTGATACTGATACTGATGCTGATACCGATACTGATACTGATACTGATACTGATACTGATACTGATACTGATACTGATACTGATACTGATACTGATACTGATACTGATACTGATACCGATACTGATACTGATACTGATACCGATACTGATACTGATACTGATACTGATATTGATACCGATACTGATACTGATACTGATACTGATACTGATACTGATACCGATACTGATACCGATACTGATACTGATACTGATACCGATACTGATACTGATACCGATACTGATACCGAAACTGATACTGATACTAATACTGATACCGATACTGATACCGAAACTGATACTGATACTAATACTGATACCGATACTGATACTGATACTGATACTGATACTGATACTGATACCGATACTGATACTGATACTGATACTGATACTGATACCGATACTGATACCGATACTGATACTGATACTGATACCGATACTGATACTGATACCGATACTGATCCTGATACCGATACTGATACTGATACTGATACTGATACTGATACTGATACTGATACCGATACTGATACTGATACCGATACTGATACTGATACCGATACTGATACTGATACTGATACCGATACTGGTACTGATACCGATACTGATACTGATACTGATACTGATACTGATACCGATACTGATACTGATACCGATACTGATACCGATACTGATACTGATACTGATACTGAAACTGATACTGATACTGATAACGATACTGATACTGATACTGATACCGTTACTGATACCGATACTGATACTGATACTGATACCGATACTGATACTGAACCCGATACTGATACTGACACTGATACTGATACCGATACTGATAATGATACCGATACTGATAATGATACCGATACCGATACTGATGATGATACCGATACTGATACTGATACTGACACTGATACTGATACTGATACCGATACTGATACTGATACCTATACTGATACTGATACTGATACCGATACTAATACTGATACTGATACTGATACTGATACTGATACTGATACTGATACCGATACTGATACTGATACCGATACTGATACTGATACCGATACTGATACCGATACCGATACTGATACTGATACCGATACTGATACCGATAACGATACCAATACCGATACTGATACTGATACTGATACCAATACTGATACTGATACCGATGATGATACTGATACTGATACTGATACCGATACTGATACTGATACCGATACTGATACCGATACCGATACCGATACTGATACTAATACTGATACTGATACTGATACCGATACCGATACTGATACTGATACCGATACTGATACTGATACTGATACCGATACTGATACTGATACTGATACTGATATTGATACCGATACTGATACTGATACTGATACTGATACCGATACTGATACTGATACTGATACTGATACCGATACTGATACTGATACCATTACTGATACTGATACCGATACTGATACCGATACTGATACTGATACCGATACTGATACTGATACCGATACTGATACCGATACTGATACTGATACCGATACTGATACCGATACTGATACTGATACCGATACTGATACTGATACTGATACTGATACTCATACTGATACTGATACTGATACCGATACTGATACTGATACCGATACTGATACTGATACTGATACTGATACCGATACTGATACTGATACCGATACTGATACTGATACCGATACTGATACCGATACTGATACTGATACTGATACTGATACCGATACTGATACTGATACTGATACCTATACTGATACTGATACTGATACTGATACCGATACTGATACTGTTACCGATACTGATACCGATACTGATACTGATACCGATACTGATACCGATACTGATACTGATACCGATACTGATACTGATACTGATACTGATACTGATACCGTTACTGATACTGATATTGATACTGATACTGATACAGATACTGATACTGAACCCGATACTGATACTGATACTGATACTGATACTGATACCAATACTGATACTGATACCGATACTGATAATGATGCCGATACCGATACTGATACTGATACTGATACTGATACTGATACTGATACTGATACCGATACTGATACTGATACTGATACCTATACTGATACTGATACTGATGCTGATACCGATACTGATACTGATACTGATACTGATACTGATACTGATACTGATACTGATACTGATACTGATACTGATACTGATACTGATACTGATACTGATACCGATACTGATACTGATACTGATACCGATACTGATACTGATACTGATACTGATATTGATACCGATACTGATACTGATACTGATACTGATACTGATACTGATACCGATACTGATACCGATACTGATACTGATACTGATACCGATACTGATACTGATACCGATACTGATACCGAAACTGATACTGATACTAATACTGATACCGATACTGATAATGAGACCGATACTGATACTGATACTGATACTGATACTGATACTGATACTGATACTGATACTGATACTGATACTGATACTGATACTGATACTGATACCGATACTGATACTGATACTGATACCGATACTGATACTGATACTGATACTGATATTGATACCGATACTGATACTGATACTGATACTGATACCGATACTGATACTGATACCGATACTGATACTGATGCCGATACTGATACCGATACTGATACTGATACCGATACTGATACTGATACTGATACCGATACTGATACTGATACTGATACTGGTATTGATACTGATACTGATACTGATACTGATACCGATACTGATACCGATACCGATACTGATACTGATACCGATACTGATACTGATACCGATACTGATACCGATACTGATACTGATACCGATACTGATACCGATACTCATACTGATACCGATACTGATACTGATACTGATACTGATACTGATACTGATACCGATACTGATACTGATACTGATACTGATACTGATACCGATACTGATACCGATACTGATACTGATACTGATACCGATACTGATACTGATACCGATACTGATCCTGATACCGATACTGATACTGATACTGATACTGATACTGATACTGATACTGATACTGATACCGATACTGATACTGATACCGATACTGATACTTATACAGATACTGATACCAATATTGATACTGATACCGATACTGATACTGATACTGATACTGATACCGATACTTATACTGATACTGATACTGATACTGATACTGATACTGATACTGATACTGATACTGATACTGATACTAATACCGATACTGATACTGATACTGATACTGATACCGATACTGATACTGATACCGATACTGATACTGATACCGATACTGATACCGATACTGATACTGATACTGATACTGATACCGATACTGATACTGATACTGATACTGATACTGATACTGATACTGATACTGATACTGATTGTAAATTATGTTATTTTCCCATAAAAATCTCCATAACATTACGAAACATCTAAATTTTTTCCTAAATGAACCAAACGATTCTGATAAAAATTTAGAATGATGTAGCCCTTTAAATTCTAAACAAAATGGCGTGACTCCTATTTCTGTAAAAATTCTGGTTCAAAAGTTATTGTAAATTATGTTATTTTCCAATAAAAATCTCCATAACATAACGAAACATCTAAATTTTCTCCTAAATGCACGAAACGATTCTGATTAATATTTAGAATGATGTAGCCGTTTAAATTCTGAACAAAATGGCGTGACTCCCATTTCTGTAAAAATTCAGGTTCAAAAGTTATTGTAAATTATGTTTTTACCCATAAAAATCTCCATAACATAACGAAACATCAAAATTTTCTCCTAAATGCACCAAACGATTCTGATAAAAATTTAGAATGATGTAGCCGTTTAAATTCTGAACAAAATGGCGTGACTCCCATTTCTGTAAAAATTCAGGTTCAAAAGTTATTGTAAATTATGTTATTTTCCCATAAAAATCTCCATAACATAACGAAACATCAAAATTTTCTCCTAAATGCACCAAACGATTCTGATAAAAATTTAGAATGATGTAGCCCTTTAAATTCTGAACAAAATGGCGTGACTCCCATTACTGTAAAAATTCTGGTTCAAAAGTTATTGTAAATTATGTTATTTTCCAATAAAAATCTCCATAACATAACGAAACATCTAAATTTTCTCCTAAATGCTCCAAACGATTCTGATAAAAATTTAGAATGATGTATCCCTTTAAATTCTGAACAAAATGGCGTGACTCCCATTACTGTAAAAATTCTGGTTCAAAAGTTATTGTAAATTATGTTATTTTCCAATAAAAATCTCCATAACATAACGAAACATCTAAATTTTCTCCTAAATGCACGAAACGATTCTGATTAAAATTTAGAATGATGTAGCCGTTTAAATTCTGAACAAAATGGCGTGACTCCCATTTCTGTAAAAATTCAGGTTAAAAAGTTATTGTAAATTATGTTTTTACCCATAAAAATCTCCATAACATAACGAAACATCAAAATTTTCTCCTAAATGCACCAAACGATTCTGATAAAAATTTAGAATGATCTAGCCCTTTAAATTCTGAACAAAATGGCGTGACTCCCATTTCCGTAAAAATTCAGGTTCAAAAGTTATTGTAAATTATGTTATTTTCCCATAAAAATCTCCATTACATAACGAAACATCTAAATTTTCTCGTAAATGCACCAAACGATTCTGATAAAAATTTAGAATGATGTAGCCCTTTAAATTCTGAACAAGATGGCGTGACTCCCATTTCTGTAAAAATTCTGGTTTGATAGTTATTGTAAATTTTGTTATTTTCCCATAAAAATCTTCATAACATAACGAAACATCTAAATTTTCTCCTAAATGCACCAAACGATTCTGATAAAAATTTAGAATGATGTAGCCCTTTAAATTCTGAACAAAATGGCGTGACTCCCATTTAACATAACGAAACATCTAAATTTTCTCCTAAATGCACCAAACGATTCTGATAAAAATTTAGAATGATGTAGCCCTTTAAATTCTGAACAAGATGGCGTGACTCCTATTTCTGTAAAAATTTGGTTCGAAAGTTATTGTAAATTATGTTATTTTCCCATAAAAATCTCCATAACATAACGAAACATATAAATTTTCTCCTAAATGCACTAAACGATTCTGATAAAAATTTAGAATGATGTAGCCCTTTAAATTCTGAACAAAATGGCGTGACTCCCATTTCTGTAAAAATTCTGGTTCAAAAGTTATTGTAAATTATGTTATTTTCCCATAAAAATCTCCATAACATAACGAAACATCTAAATTTTCTCCTAAATGCACCAAACGATTCTGATAAAAAATTAGAATGATGTAGCCCTTTACATTCTGAACAAAATGGCGTGACTCCCATTACTGTAAAAATTCTGGTTCAAAAGTTATTGTAAATTATGTTATTTTCCCATAAAAATCTCTATAACATAACGAAACATCTACATTTTCTCCTAAATGCACCAAACGATTCTGATAAAAATTTAGAATGATGTAGCCCTTTAAATTCTGAACAAAATGGCGTGACTCCCATTTCTGTAAAAATTCTGGTTCAAAAGTTATTGTAAATTATGTTATTTTCCCATAAAAATCTCCATAACATAATGAAACATCTAAATTATCTCCTAAATGCACCAAACGATTCTGATAAAAATGTAGAATGATGTAGCCCTTTAAATTCTGAACAAAATGGCGTGACTCCCATTACTGTAAAAATTCTGGTTCAAAAGTTATTGTAAATTATGTTATTTTCCCATAAAAATCTCCATAACATAACGAAACATCTAAATTTTCTCCTAAATGCACCAAACGATTCTGGTAAAAATTTAGAATGATGTAGCCCTTTTAATTCTGAACAAGATAACGTGACTCCCATTTCTGTAAAAATTCTGGTTCAAAAGTTATTGTAAATTATGTTATTTTCCCATAAAAATCTCCATAACATAACGAAACATCTAAATTTTTTCCTAAATGAACCAAACGATTCTGATAAAAATTTAGAATGATGTAGCCCTTTAAATTCTAAACAAAATGGCGTGACTCCCATTTCTGTAAAAATTCCGGTTCAAAAGTTATTGTAAATTATGTTATTTTCCCATAAAAATCTCCATAACATAACGAAACATCAAAATTTTCTCCTAAATGCAACAAACGATTCTGATAAAAATTTAGAATGATGTAGCCCTTTAAATTCTGAACAAAATGGCGTGACTCCCATTTCTGTAAAAATTCTGGTTCAAAAGTTATTGTAAATTATGTTATTTTCCCATAAAAATCTCCATAACATAACGAAACATCTAAATTTTCTCCTAAATGCACCAAACGATTCTGATAAAAATGTAGAATGATGTAGCCCTTTAAATTCTGAACAAAATGGCGTGACTCCCATTTCCGTAAAAATTCAGGTTCAAAAGTTATTGTAAATTATGTTATTTTCCCATAAAAATCTCCATAACATAACGAAACATCTAAATTTTTTCCTAAATGAACCAAACGATTCTGATAAAAATTTAGAATGATGTAGCCCTTTAAATTATAAAACAAAATGGCGTGACTCCCATTTCTGTAAAAATTCTGGTTCAAAAGTTATTGTAAATTATGTTATTTTCCCATAAAAATCTCCATAACATAACGAAACATCTAAATTTTCTCCTAAATGCACCAAACGATTCTGATAAAAAATTAGAATGATGTAGCCCTTTACATTCTGAACAAAATGGCGTGACTCCCATTACTGTAAAAATTCTGGTTCAAAAGTTATTGTAAATTATGTTATTTTCCCATAAAAATCTCTATAACATAACGAAACATCTACATTTTCTCCTAAATGCACCAAACGATTCTGATAAAAATTTAGAATGATGTAGCCCTTTAAATTCTGAACAAAATGGCGTGACTCCCATTTCTGTAAAAATTCTGGTTCAAAAGTTATTGTAAATTATGTTATTTTCCCATAAAAATCTCCATAACATAATGAAACATCTAAATTATCTCCTAAATGCACCAAACGATTCTGATAAAAATGTAGAATGATGTAGCCCTTTAAATTCTGAACAAAATGGCGTGACTCCCATTACTGTAAAAATTCTGGTTCAAAAGTTATTGTAAATTATGTTATTTTCCCATAAAAATCTCCATAACATAACGAAACATCTAAATTTTCTCCTAAATGCACCAAACGATTCTGATAAAAATTTAGAATGATGTAGCCCTTTTAATTCTGAACAAGATAACGTGACTCCCATTTCTGTAAAAATTCTGGTTCAAAAGTTATTGTAAATTATGTTATTTTCCCATAAAAATCTCCATAACATAACGAAACATCTAAATTTTTTCCTAAATGAACCAAACGATTCTGATAAAAATTTAGAATGATGTAGCCCTTTAAATTCTAAACAAAATGGCGTGACTCCCATTTCTGTAAAAATTCCTGTTCAAAAGTTATTGTAAATTATGTTATTTTCCCATAAAAATCTCCATAACATAACGAAACATCAAAATTTTCTCTTAAATGCAACAAACGATTCTGATAAAAATTTAGAATGATGTAGCCCTTTAAATTCTGAACAAAATGGCGTGACTCCCATTTCTGTAAAAATTCTGGTTCAAAAGTTATTGTAAATTATGTTATTTTCCCATAAAAATCTCCATAACATAACGAAACATCTAAATTATCTCCTAAATGCACCAAACGATTCTGATAAAAATTTAGAATGATGTAGCCCTTTAAATTCTGAACAAAATGGCGTGACTCCCATTACTGTAAAAATTCTGGTTCAAAAGTTATTGTAAATTATGTTATTTTCTTATAAAAATCTCCATAACATAACGAAACATCTAAATTTTCTCCTAAATGCACCAAACGATTCTGATAAAAATGTAGAATGATGTAGCCCTTTACATTCTGAACAAAATGGCGTGACTCCCATTACTGTAAAAATTCTGGTTCAAAAGTTATTGTAAATAATGTTATTTTCCCATAAAAATCTCCATAACATAACGAAACATCTAAATTTTCTCCTAAATGCACCAAACGATTCTGATAAAAATGTAGAATGATGTAGCCCTTTAAATTCTGAACAAAATGGCGTGACTCCCATTACTGTAAAAATTCTGGTTCAAAAGTTATTGTAAATTATGTTATTTTCCCATAAAAATCTCTATAACATAACGAAACATCTACATTTTCTCCTAAATGCACCAAACGATTCTGATAAAAATTTAGAATGATGTAGCCCTTTAAATTCTGAACAAAATGGCGTGACTCCCATTTCTGTAAAAATTCTGGTTCAAAAGTTATTGTAAATTATGTTATTTTCCCATAAAAATCTCCATAACATAATGAAACATCTAAATTATCTCCTAAATGCACCAAACGATTCTGATAAAAATGTAGAATGATGTAGCCCTTTAAATTCTGAACAAAATGGCGTGACTCCCATTACTGTAAAAATTCTGGTTCAAAAGTTATTGTAAATTATGTTATTTTCCCATAAAAATCTCCATAACATAACGAAACATCTAAATTTTCTCCTAAATGCACCAAACGATTCTGATAAAAATTTAGAATGATGTAGCCCTTTTAATTCTGAACAAGATAACGTGACTCCCATTTCTGTAAAAATTCTGGTTCAAAAGTTATTGTAAATTATGTTATTTTCCCATAAAAATCTCCATAACATAACGAAACATCTAAATTTTTTCCTAAATGAACCAAACGATTCTGATAAAAATTTAGAATGATGTAGCCCTTTAAATTCTAAACAAAATGGCGTGACTCCCATTTCTGTAAAAA
Source organism: Macrosteles quadrilineatus (assembly GCF_028750875.1). Taxonomy (NCBI): domain Eukaryota; kingdom Metazoa; phylum Arthropoda; class Insecta; order Hemiptera; family Cicadellidae; genus Macrosteles; species Macrosteles quadrilineatus. The sequence continues at coordinate 56,513 of NW_026542821.1, forward strand.
TTCCGGTTCAAAAGTTATTGTAAATTATGTTATTTTCCCATAAAAATCTCCATAACATAACGAAACATCAAAATTTTCTCCTAAATGCAACAAACGATTCTGATAAAAATTTAGAATGATGTAGCCCTTTAAATTCTGAACAAAATGGCGTGACTCCCATTTCTGTAAAAATTCTGGTTCAAAAGTTATTGTAAATTATGTTATTTTCCCATAAAAATCTCCATTATAACGAAACATCTAAATTATCTCCTAAATGCACCAAACGATTCTGATAAAAATTTAGAATGATGTAGCCCTTTAAATTCTGAACAAAATGGCGTGACTCCCATTACTGTAAAAATTCTGGTTCAAAAGTTATTGTAAATTATGTTATTTTCTTATAAAAATCTCCATAACATAACGAAACATCTAAATTTTCTCCTAAATGCACCAAACGATTCTGATAAAAATGTAGAATGATGTAGCCCTTTACATTCTGAACAAAATGGCGTGACTCCCATTACTGTAAAAATTCTGGTTCAAAAGTTATTGTAAATAATGTTATTTTCCCATAAAAATCTCCATAACATAACGAAACATCTAAATTTTCTCCTAAATGCACCAAACGATTCTGATAAAAATGTAGAATGATGTAGCCCTTTAAATTCTGAACAAAATGGCGTGACTCCCATTTCCGTAAAAATTCAGGTTCAAAAGTTATTGTAAATTATGTTATTTTCCCATAAAAATCTCCATAACATAACGAAACATCTAAATTTTTTCCTAAATGAACCAAACGATTCTGATAAAAATTTAGAATGATGTAGCCCTTTAAATTATAAAACAAAATGGCGTGACTCCCATTTCTGTAAAAATTCCGGTTCAAAAGTTATTGAAAATTATGTTATTTTCCCATAAAAATCTCCATAACATAACGAAACATCTAAATTTTCTCCTAAATGCACCAAACGATTCTGATAAAAATTTTGAATGATGTAGCCCTTTAAATTTAGAACAAGATGGCGTGACTCCCATTTCTGTAAAAATTCTGGTTCAAAAGTTATTGTAAATAATGTTATTTTCCCATAAAAATCTCCATAACATAACGAAACATCTAAATTTTCTCCTAAATGCACCAAACGATTCTGATAAAAATTTTGAATGATGTAGCCCTTTAAATTTAGAACAAGATGGCGTGACTCCCATTTCTGTAAAAATTCTGGTTCAAAAGTTATTGTAAATTATGTTATTTTCCCATAAAAATCTCCATAACATAACGAAACATCTAAATTTTCTCCTAAATGCACCAAACGATTCTGATAAAAATGTAGAATGATGTAGCCCTTTAAATTCTGAACAAAATGGCGTGACTCCCATTTCTGTAAAAATTCAGGTTCAAAAGTTATTGTAAATTATGTTATTTTCCCATAAAAATCTCCATAACATAACGAAACATAAAAATTTTCTCCTAAATGCACAAAACGATTCTGATAAAAATTTTGAATGATGTATCCCTTTAAATTCTGAACAAAATGGCGTGACTCCCATTTCCGTAAAAATTCAGGTTCAAAAGTTATTGTAAATTATGTTATTTTCCCATAAAAATCTCCATAACATAACGAAACATCAAAATTTTCTCCTAAATGCACCAAACGATTCTGATAAAAATTTAGAATGATGTAGCCCTTTAAATTCTGAACAAGATGGCGTGACTCCCATTTCTGTAAAAATTCTGGTTCAAAAGTTATTGTAAATTATGTTATTTTCCCATAAAAATCTCCATAACATAACGAAACATCTAAATTTTATCCTAAATGCACCAAACGATTCTGATAAAAATGTAGAATGATGTAGCCCTTTAAATTCTGAACAAAAAGGCGTGACTCCAATTACTGTAAAAATTCTGGTTCAAAAGTTATTGTAAATTATGTTATTTTCCCATAAAAATCTCCATAACATAACGAAACATCTAAATTTTCTCCTAAAAGTACCAAACGATTCTGATAAAAATGTAGAATGATGTAGTCCTTTAAATTCTGAACAAAATGGCGTGACTCCTATTACTGTAAAAATTCTGGTTCAAAAGTTATTGTAAATTATGTTATTTTCCCAATAAAAATCTCCATAACATAACGAAACATCTAAATTTTTTCCTAAATGAACCAAACGATTCTGATAAAAATTTAGAATGATGTAGCCCTTTAAATTATAAAACAAAATGGCGTGACTCCCATTTCTGTAAAAATTCCGGTTCAAAAGTTATTGTAAATTATGTTATTTTCCCATAAAAATCTCCATAACATAACGAAACATCTAAATTTTCTCCTAAATGCACCAAACGATTCTGATAAAAATTTAGAATGATGTAGCCCTTTAAATTCTGAACAAAATGGCGTGACTCCCATTTCTGTAAAAATTCTGGTTCAAAAGTTATTGTAAATTATGTTATTTTCCCATAAAAATCTCCATAACATAACGAAACATCTAAATTATCTCCTAAATGCACCAAACGATTCTGATAAAAATGTAGAATGATGTAGCCCTTTAAATTCTGAACAAAATGGCGTAACTCCCATTACTGTAAAAATTCTGGTTCAAAAGTTATTGTAAATTATGTTATTTTCCCATAAAAATCTCCATAACATTACGAAACATCTAAATTTTTTCCTAAATGAACCAAACGATTCTGATAAAAATTTAGAATGATGTAGCCCTTTAAATTCTAAACAAAGTGGCGTGACTCCCATTTCTGTAAAAATTCTGGTTCAAAAGTTATTGTAAATTATGTTATTTTCCAATAAAAATCTCCATAACATAACGAAACATCTAAATTTTCTCCTAAATGCACGAAACGATTCTGATTAAAATTTAGAATGATGTAGCCGTTTAAATTCTGAACAAAATGGCGTGACTCCCATTTCTGTAAAAATTCAGGTTCAAAAGTTATTGTAAATTATGTTTTTACCCATAAAAATCTCCATAACATAACGAAACATCACAATTTTCTCCTAAATGCACCAAACGATTCTGATAAAAATTTAGAATGATGTAGCCGTTTAAATTCTAAATAAAATGGCGTGACTCCCATTTCTGTAAAAATTCTGGTTCAAAAGTTATTGTAAATTATGTTATTTTCCCATAAAAATCTCCATAACATTACGAAACATTTAATTTTCTCCTAAATGAACCAAACGATTCTGATAAAAATTTAGAATGATGTAGCCCTTTAAATTCTGAACAAAATAGCGTGACTCCCATTTCTGTAAAAATTCTGGTTCAAAAGTTATTGTAAATTATGTTATTTTCCCATAAAAATTTCATAACATAACGAAACATCAAAATTTTCTCCTAAATGCACCAAACGATTCTGATAAAAATTTAGAATGATGTAGCCCTTTAAATTCTGAACAAAATGGCGTGACTCCCATTTCTGTAAAAATTCTTGTTCAAAAGTTATTGTAAATTATGTTTTTACCCATAAAAATCTCCATAACATAACGAAACATCAAAATTTTCTCGTAAATGCACCAAACGATTCTGATAAAAATTTTGAATGATGTAGCCCTTTAAATTTAGAACAAGATGGCGTGACTCCCATTTTTGTAAAAATTCTGGTTCGAAAGTTATTGTAAATTATGTTATTTTCCCATAAAAATCTCCATAACATAACGAAACATCTAAATTTTCTCGTAAATGCACCAAACGATTCTGATAAAAATTTTGAATGATGTAGCCCTTTAAATTTAGAACAAGATGGCGTGACTCCCATTTCTGTAAAAATTTTGGTTCAAAAGTAATTGTAAATTATGTTATTTTCCCATAAAAATCTCCATAACATAACGAAACATCTAAATTTTCTCGTAAATACACCAAACGATTCTGATAACAATTTTGAATGATGTAGCCCTTTAAATTTAGAACAAGATGGCGTGACTCCCATTTCTGTAAAAATTCTGGTTCAAAAGTTATTGTAAATTTTATGTTATTTTCCCATAAAAATCTCCATAACATTATGAAACATTTAATTTTCTCTTAAATGAACCAAACGATTCTGATAAAAATTTAGAATGATGTAGCCCTTTAAATTCTGAACAAGATAACGTGACTCCCATTTCTGTAAAAATTCTGGTTCAAAAGTTATTGTAAATTATGTTATTTCCCATAAAAATCTCCATAACATAACGAAACATCTAAATTTTCTCCTAAATGCACAAAACGATTCTGATAAAAATTTAGAATGATGTAGCCGTTTAAATTCTGAACAAAATGGCGTGACTCCCATTTCTGTAAAAATTCAGGTTCAAAAGTTATTGTAAATTATGTTTTTACCCATAAAAATCTCCATAACATAACGAAACATCACAATTTTCTCCTAAATGCACCAAACGATTCTGATAAAAATTTAGAATGATGTAGCCGTTTAAATTCTAAATAAAATGGCGTGACTCCCATTTCTGTAAAAATTCTGGTTCAAAAGTTATTGTAAATTATGTTATTTTCCCATAAAAATCTCCATAACATTACGAAACATTTAATTTTCTCCTAAATGAACCAAACGATTCTGATAAAAATTTAGAATGATGTAGCCCTTTAAATTCTGAACAAAATAGCGTGACTCCCATTTCTGTAAAAATTCTGGTTCAAAAGTTATTGTAAATTATGTTATTTTCCCATAAAAATTTCATAACATAACGAAACATCAAAATTTTCTCCTAAATGCACCAAACGATTCTGATAAAAATTTAGAATGATGTAGCCCTTTAAATTCTGAACAAAATGGCGTGACTCCCATTTCTGTAAAAATTCTTGTTCAAAAGTTATTGTAAATTATGTTTTTACCCATAAAAATCTCCATAACATAACGAAACATCAAAATTTTCTCGTAAATGCACCAAACGATTCTGATAAAAATTTTGAATGATGTAGCCCTTTAAATTTAGAACAAGATGGCGTGACTCCCATTTTTGTAAAAATTCTGGTTCGAAAGTTATTGTAAATTATGTTATTTTCCCATAAAAATCTCCATAACATAACGAAACATCTAAATTTTCTCGTAAATGCACCAAACGATTCTGATAAAAATTTTGAATGATGTAGCCCTTTAAATTTAGAACAAGATGGCGTGACTCCCATTTCTGTAAAAATTTTGGTTCAAAAGTAATTGTAAATTATGTTATTTTCCCATAAAAATCTCCATAACATAACGAAACATCTAAATTTTCTCGTAAATACACCAAACGATTCTGATAACAATTTTGAATGATGTAGCCCTTTAAATTTAGAACAAGATGGCGTGACTCCCATTTCTGTAAAAATTCTGGTTCAAAAGTTATTGTAAATTTTATGTTATTTTCCCATAAAAATCTCCATAACATTATGAAACATTTAATTTTCTCTTAAATGAACCAAACGATTCTGATAAAAATTTAGAATGATGTAGCCCTTTAAATTCTGAACAAGATAACGTGACTCCCATTTCTGTAAAAATTCTGGTTCAAAAGTTATTGTAAATTATGTTATTTCCCATAAAAATCTCCATAACATAACGAAACATCTAAATTTTCTCCTAAATGCACCAAACGATTCTGATAAAAATTTAGAATGATGTAGCCCTTTAAATTCTGAACAAAATGGCGTGACTCCCATTTCTGTAAAAATTCTGGTTCAAAAGTGATTGTAAATTATGTTTTTACCCATAAAAATCTCCATAACATAACGGAACAACTAAATTTTCTCCTAAATGCACCAAACGATTCTGATAAAAATTTTGAATGATGTAGCCCTTTAAATTTAGAACAAGATGGCGTGACTCCCATTACTGTAAAAATTCTGGTTCAAAAGTAATTGTAAATTATGTTATTTTTCCATAAAAATCTCCATAACATAACGAAACATCTAAATTTTCTCCTAAATGCACCAAACGATTCTGATAAAAATTTTGAATGATGTAGCCCTTTAAATTTAGAACAAGATGGCGTGACTCCCATTTCTGTAAACTTTCTGGTTCAAAAGTTATTGTAAATTATGTTATTTTCCCATAAAAATCTCCATAACATAACGAAACATCTAAATTTTCTCCTAAATGCACAAAACGATTCTGATAAAAATTTAGAATGATGTAGCCGTTTAAATTCTGAACAAAATGGCGTGACTCCCATTTCTGTAAAAATTCAGGTTCAAAAGTTATTGTAAATTATGTTATTTTCCCATAAAAATCTCCATAACATAACGAAACATCAAAATTTTCTCCTAAATGCGCCAAACGATTCTGATAAAAATTTAGAATGATGTAGCCCTTTAAATTCTGAACAAAATGGCGTGACTCCCATTACTGTAAAAATTCTGGTTCAAAAGTTATTGTAAATTATGTTATTTTCCCATAAAAATCTCCATAACATAACGAAACATCTAAATTTTCTCCTAAATGCACCAAACGATTCTGATAAAAATTTTGAATGATGTAGCCCTTTAAATTTAAAACAAGATGGCGTGACTCCCATTTCTGTAAACTTTCTGGTTCAAAAGTTATTGTAAATTATGTTATTTTCCCATAAAAATCTCCATAACATAACGAAACATCTAAATTTTCTCCTAAATGCACCAAACGATTCTGACAAAAATGTAGAATGATGTAGCCCTTCAAATTCTGAACAAAATGGCGTGACTCCCATTACTGTAAAAATTCTGGTTCAAAAGTTATTGTAAATTATGTTATTTTCCAATAAAAATCTCCATAACATAACGAAACATCTAAATTTTCTCCTAAATGCACCAAACGATTCTGATAAAAATTTTGAATGATGTAGCCCTTTAAATTTAGAACAAGATGGCGTGAATCCCATTTCTGTAAAAATTCTGGTTCAAAAGTTATTGTAAATTATGTTATTTTCCCATAAAAATCTCCATAACATTACGAAACATTGAATTTTCTCCTAAATGAACCAAACGATTCTGATAAAAATTTAGAATGATGTAGCCCTTTTAATTCTGAACAAGATAACGTGACTCCCATTTCTGTAAAAATTCTGGTTCAAAAGTTATTGTAAATTATGTTATTTTCCCATAAAAATTTCATAACATAACGAAACATCAAAATTTTCTCCTAAATGCACCAAACGATTCTGATAAAAATTTAGAATGATGTAGCCCTTTAAATTCTGAACAAAATGGCGTGACTCCCATTTCTGTAAAAATTCTGGTTCAAAAGTTATTGTAAATTATGTTTTTACCCATAAAAATCTCCATAACATAACGAAACATCAAAATTTTCTCGTAAATGCACCAAACGATTCTGATAAAAATTTTGAATGATGTAGCCCTTTAAATTTAGAACAAGATGGCGTGACTCCCATTTTTTTAAAAATTCTGGTTCGAAAGTTATTGTAAATTATGTTATTTTAATGTAAGACTAAATTACTTACGTAATTCCCGTCACAGCTCAATAAAATATGTCTATTCAGGACATGTTTCGGTGTTAAAACACCATCGTCAGCTTCAGGTACATAGTGTAGAGTTGATCAGTTGTTAACATCGTCAGAAGAACACAGTACGAACACGAATAAATACATAAAACAATTAAACATTTAAATGTTTAATTGTTTTATGTATTTATTCGTGTTCGTACTGTGTTCTTCTGACGATGTTAACAACTGATCAACTCTACACTATGTACCTGAAGCTGACGATGGTGTTTTAACACCGAAACATGTCCTGAATAGACATATTTTATTGAGCTTTGACGGGAATTACGTAAGTAATTTAGTCTTACATTATGTCCAACAGCTCAGGGGCTACACACATGGATTTAAATTGTATGTTATTTTCCCATAAAAATCTCCAACCCATAACGAAACATCTAAATTTTCTCGTAAATGCACCAAACGATTCTGATAAAAATTTTGAATGATGTAGCCCTTTTAATTCTGAACAAGATAACGTGACTCCCATTTCTGTAAAAATTCTGGTTCAAAAGTTATTGTAAATTATGTTATTTTCCCATAAAAATCTCCATAACATTACGAAACATTTAATTTTCTCCTAAATGAACCAAACGATTCTGATAAAAATTTAGAATGATGTAGCCCTTTAAATTCTGAACAAAATAGCGTGACTCCCATTACTGTAAAAATTCTGGTTCAAAAGTTATTGTAAATTATGTTATTTTCCCATAAAAATTTCATAACATAACGAAACATCAAAATTTTCTCCTAAATGCACCAAACGATTCTGATAAAAATTTAGAATGATGTAGCCCTTTAAATTCTGAACAAAATGGCGTGACTCCCATTTCTGTAAAAATTCTTGTTCAAAAGTTATTGTAAATTATGTTTTTACCCATAAAAATCTCCATAACATAACGAAACATCAAAATTTTCTCGTAAATGCACCAAACGATTCTGATAAAAATTTAGAATGATGTAGCCCGTTAAATTCTGAACAAAATGGCGTGACTCCCATTTCTGTAAAAATTCTGGTTCAAAAGTTATTGTAAATTATGTTTTTACCCATAAAAATCTCCATAACATAACGAAACATCTAAATTTTCTCCTAAATGCACCAAACGATTCTGATAAAAATTTTGAATGATGTAGCCCTTTAAATTTAGAACAAGATGGCGTGACTCCCATTTCTGTAAACTTTCTGGTTCAAAAGTTATTGTAAATTATGTTATTTTCCCATAAAAATCTCCATAACATAACGAAACATCTAAATTTTCTCGTAAATGCACCAAACGATTCTGATAAAAATTTTGAATGATGTAGCCCTTTAAATTTAGAACAAGATGGCGTGACTCCCATTTCTGTAAAAATTTTGGTTCAAAAGTAATTGTAAATTATGTTATTTTCCCATAAAAATCTCCATAACATAACGAAACATCTAAATTTTCTCGTAAATACACCAAACGATTCTGATAACAATTTTGAATGATGTAGCCCTTTAAATTTAGAACAAGATGGCGTGACTCCCATTTCTGTAAAAATTCTGGTTCAAAAGTTATTGTAAATTTTATGTTATTTTCCCATAAAAATCTCCATAACATTATGAAACATTTAATTTTCTCTTAAATGAACCAAACGATTCTGATAAAAATTTAGAATGATGTAGCCCTTTAAATTCTGAACAAGATAACGTGACTCCCATTTCTGTAAAAATTCTGGTTCAAAAGTTATTGTAAATTATGTTATTTCCCATAAAAATCTCCATAACATAACGAAACATCTAAATTTTCTCCTAAATGCACCAAACGATTCTGATAAAAATTTAGAATGATGTAGCCCTTTAAATTCTGAACAAAATGGCGTGACTCCCATTTCTGTAAAAATTCTGGTTCAAAAGTTATTGTAAATTATGTTATTTTCCCATAAAAATCTCCATAACATTACGAAACATTTAATTTTCTCCTAAATGAACCAAACGATTCTGATAAAAATTTAGAATGATGTAGCCCTTTAAATTCTGAACAAAATAGCGTGACTCCCATTTCTGTAAAAATTCTGGTTCAAAAGTTATTGTAAATTATGTTATTTTCCCATAAAAATTTCATAACATAACGAAACATCAAAATTTTCTCGTAAATGCACCAAACGATTCTGATAAAAATTTTGAATGATGTAGCCCTTTAAATTTAGAACAAGATGGCGTGACTCCCATTTTTGTAAAAATTCTGGTTCGAAAGTTATTGTAAATTATGTTATTTTCCCATAAAAATCTCCATAACATAACGAAACATCTAAATTTTCTCGTAAATGCACCAAACGATTCTGATAAAAATTTTGAATGATGTAGCCCTTTAAATTTAGAACAAGATGGCGTGACTCCCATTTCTGTAAAAATTTTGGTTCAAAAGTAATTGTAAATTATGTTATTTTCCCATAAAAATCTCCATAACATAACGAAACATCTAAATTTTCTCGTAAATACACCAAACGATTCTGATAACAATTTTGAATGATGTAGCCCTTTAAATTTAGAACAAGATGGCGTGACTCCCATTTCTGTAAAAATTCTGGTTCAAAAGTTATTGTAAATTTTATGTTATTTTCCCATAAAAATCTCCATAACATTATGAAACATTTAATTTTCTCTTAAATGAACCAAACGATTCTGATAAAAATTTAGAATGATGTAGCCCTTTAAATTCTGAACAAGATAACGTGACTCCCATTTCTGTAAAAATTCTGGTTCAAAAGTTATTGTAAATTATGTTATTTCCCATAAAAATCTCCATAACATAACGAAACATCTAAATTTTCTCCTAAATGCACCAAACGATTCTGATAAAAATTTAGAATGATGTAGCCCTTTAAATTCTGAACAAAATGGCGTGACTCCCATTTCTGTAAAAATTCTGGTTCAAAAGTGATTGTAAATTATGTTTTTACCCATAAAAATCTCCATAACATAACGGAACAACTAAATTTTCTCCTAAATGCACCAAACGATTCTGATAAAAATTTTGAATGATGTAGCCCTTTAAATTTAGAACAAGATGGCGTGACTCCCATTACTGTAAAAATTCTGGTTCAAAAGTAATTGTAAATTATGTTATTTTTCCATAAAAATCTCCATAACATAACGAAACATCTAAATTTTCTCCTAAATGCACCAAACGATTCTGATAAAAATTTTGAATGATGTAGCCCTTTAAATTTAGAACAAGATGGCGTGACTCCCATTTCTGTAAACTTTCTGGTTCAAAAGTTATTGTAAATTATGTTATTTTCCCATAAAAATCTCCATAACATAACGAAACATCTAAATTTTCTCCTAAATGCACAAAACGATTCTGATAAAAATTTAGAATGATGTAGCTGTTTAAATTCTGAACAAAATGGCGTGACTCCCATTTCTGTAAAAATTCAGGTTCAAAAGTTATTGTAAATTATGTTATTTTCCCATAAAAATCTCCATAACATAACGAAACATCAAAATTTTCTCCTAAATGCGCCAAACGATTCTGATAAAAATTTAGAATGATGTAGCCCTTTAAATTCTGAACAAAATGGCGTGACTCCCATTACTGTAAAAATTCTGGTTCAAAAGTTATTGTAAATTATGTTATTTTCCCATAAAAATCTCCATAACATAACGAAACATCTAAATTTTCTCCTAAATGCACCAAACGATTCTGATAAAAATTTTGAATGATGTAGCCCTTTAAATTTAAAACAAGATGGCGTGACTCCCATTTCTGTAAACTTTCTGGTTCAAAAGTTATTGTAAATTATGTTATTTTCCCATAAAAATCTCCATAACATAACGAAACATCTAAATTTTCTCCTAAATGCACCAAACGATTCTGATAAAAATTTAGAATGATGTAGCCCTTTAAATTCTGAACAAAATGGCGTGACTCCCATTTCTGTAAAAATTCTGGTTCAAAAGTTATTGTAAATTATGTTATTTTCCAATAAAAATCTCCATAACATAACGAAACATCTAAATTTTCTCCTAAATGCACCAAACGATTCTGATAAAAATTTTGAATGATGTAGCCCTTTAAATTTAGAACAAGATGGCGTGAATCCCATTTCTGTAAAAATTCTGGTTCAAAAGTTATTGTAAATTATGTTATTTTCCCATAAAAATCTCCATAACATTACGAAACATTGAATTTTCTCCTAAATGAACCAAACGATTCTGATAAAAATTTAGAATGATGTAGCCCTTTTAATTCTGAACAAGATAACGTGACTCCCATTTCTGTAAAAATTCTGGTTCAAAAGTTATTGTAAATTATGTTATTTTCCCATAAAAATTTCATAACATAACGAAACATCAAAATTTTCTCCTAAATGCACCAAACGATTCTGATAAAAATTTAGAATGATGTAGCCCTTTAAATTCTGAACAAAATGGCGTGACTCCCATTTCTGTAAAAATTCTGGTTCAAAAGTTATTGTAAATTATGTTTTTACCCATAAAAATCTCCATAACATAACGAAACATCAAAATTTTCTCGTAAATGCACCAAACGATTCTGATAAAAATTTTGAATGATGTAGCCCTTTAAATTTAGAACAAGATGGCGTGACTCCCATATTTTTAAAAATTCTGGTTCGAAAGTTATTGTAAATTATGTTATTTTAATGTAAGACTAAATTACTTACGTAATTCCCGTCACAGCTCAATAAAATATGTCTATTCAGGACATGTTTCGGTGTTAAAACACCATCGTCAGCTTCAGGTACATAGTGTAGAGTTGATCAGTTGTTAACATCGTCAGAAGAACACAGTACGAGCACGAATAAATACATAAAACAATTAAACATTTAAATGTTTAATTGTTTTATGTATTTATTCGTGTTCGTACTGTGTTCTTCTGACGATGTTAACAACTGATCAACTCTACACTATGTACCTGAAGCTGACGATGGTGTTTTAACACCGAAACATGTCCTGAATAGACATATTTTATTGAGCTGTGACGGGAATTACGTAAGTAATTTAGTCTTACATTATGTCCAACAGCTCAGGGGCTACACACATGGATTTAAATTGTATGTTATTTTCCCATAAAAATCTCCAACCCATAACGAAACATCTAAATTTTCTCGTAAATGCACCAAACGATTCTGATAAAAATTTTGAATGATGTAGCCCTTTTAATTCTGAACAAGATAACGTGACTCCCATTTCTGTAAAAATTCTGGTTCAAAAGTTATTGTAAATTATGTTATTTTCCCATAAAAATCTCCATAACATTACGAAACATTTAATTTTCTCCTAAATGAACCAAACGATTCTGATAAAAATTTAGAATGATGTAGCCCTTTAAATTCTGAACAAAATAGCGTGACTCCCATTTCTGTAAAAATTCTGGTTCAAAAGTTATTGTAAATTATGTTATTTTCCCATAAAAATTTCATAACATAACGAAACATCAAAATTTTCTCCTAAATGCACCAAACGATTCTGATAAAAATTTAGAATGATGTAGCCCTTTAAATTCTGAACAAAATGGCGTGACTCCCATTTCTGTAAAAATTCTTGTTCAAAAGTTATTGTAAATTATGTTTTTACCCATAAAAATCTCCATAACATAACGAAACATCAAAATTTTCTCGTAAATGCACCAAACGATTCTGATAAAAATTTAGAATGATGTAGCCCTTTAAATTCTGAACAAAATGGCGTGACTCCCATTTCTGTAAAAATTCTGGTTCAAAAGTTATTGTAAATTATGTTTTTACCCATAAAAATCTCCATAACATAACGAAACATCTAAATTTTCTCCTAAATGCACCAAACGATTCTGATAAAAATTTTGAATGATGTAGCCCTTTAAATTTAGAACAAGATGGCGTGACTCCCATTTCTGTAAACTTTCTGGTTCAAAAGTTATTGTAAATTATGTTATTTTCCCATAAAAATCTCCATAACATAACGAAACATCTAAATTTTCTCCTAAATGCACCAAACGATTCTGATAAAAATTTAGAATGATGTAGCCCTTTTAATTCTGAACAAGATAACGTGACTACCATTTCTGTAAAAATTCTGGTTCAAAAGTTATTGTAAATTATGTTATTTTCCCATAAAAATCTCCATAACATTACGAAACATTTAATTTTCTCCTAAATGAACCAAACGATTCTGATAAAAATTTAGAATGATGTAGCCCTTTAAATTCTGAACAAAATAGCGTGACTCCCATTTCTGTAAAAATTCTGGTTCAAAAGTTATTGTAAATTATGTTATTTTCCCATAAAAATTTCATAACATAACGAAACATCAAAATTTTCTCCTAAATGCACTAAACGATTCTGATAAAAATTTAGAATGATGCAGCCCTTTAAATTCTGAACAAAATGGCGTGACTTCCATTTCTGTAAAAATTCTTGTTCAAAAGTTATTGTAAATTATGTTTTTACCCATAAAAATCTCCATAACATAACGAAACATCAAAATTTTCTCGTAAATGCACCAAACGATTCTGATAAAAATTTTGAATGATGTAGCCCTTTAAATTTAGAACAAGATGGCGTGACTCCCATTTTTGTAAAAATTCTGGTTCGAAAGTTATTGTAAATTATGTTATTTTCCCATAAAAATCTCCATAACATAACGAAACATCTAAATTTTCTCGTAAATGCACCAAACGATTCTGATAAAAATTTTGAATGATGTAGCCCTTTAAATTTAGAACAAGATGGCGTGACTCCCATTTCTGTAAAAATTTTGGTTCAAAAGTAATTGTAAATTATGTTATTTTCCCATAAAAATCTCCATAACATAACGAAACATCTAAATTTTCTCGTAAATACACCAAACGATTCTGATAACAATTTTGAATGATGTAGCCCTTTAAATTTAGAACAAGATGGCGTGACTCCCATTTCTGTAAAAATTCTGGTTCAAAAGTTATTGTAAATTTTATGTTATTTTCCCATAAAAATCTCCATAACATTATGAAACATTTAATTTTCTCTTAAATGAACCAAACGATTCTGATAAAAATTTAGAATGATGTAGCCCTTTAAATTCTGAACAAGATAACGTGACTCCCATTTCTGTAAAAATTCTGGTTCAAAAGTTATTGTAAATTATGTTATTTCCCATAAAAATCTCCATAACATAACGAAACATCTAAATTTTCTCCTAAATGCACCAAACGATTCTGATAAAAATTTAGAATGATGTAGCCCTTTAAATTCTGAACAAAATGGCGTGACTCCCATTTCTGTAAAAATTCTGGTTCAAAAGTGATTGTAAATTATGTTTTTACCCATAAAAATCTCCATAACATAACGAAACATCTAAATTTTCTCCTAAATGCACAAAACGATTCTGATAAAAATTTAGAATGATGTAGCCGTTTAAATTCTGAACAAAATGGCGTGACTCCCATTTCTGTAAAAATTCAGGTTTAAAAGTTATTGTAAATTATGTTTTTACCCATAAAAATCTCCATAACATAACGAAACATCTAAATTTTCTCCTAAATGCACAAAACGATTCTGATAAAAATTTAGAATGATGTAGCCGTTTAAATTCTGAACAAAATGGCGTGACTCCCATTTCTGTAAAAATTCTGGTTCAAAAGTTATTGTAAATTATGTTATTTCCCATAAAAATCTCCATAACATAACGAAACATCTAAATTTTCTCCTAAATGCACCAAACGATTCTGATAAAAATTTAGAATGATGTAGCCCTTTAAATTCTGAACAAAATGGCGTGACTCCCATTTCTGTAAAAATTCTGGTTCAAAAGTGATTGTAAATTATGTTTTTACCCATAAAAATCTCCATAACATAACGAAACATCTAAATTTTCTCCTAAATGCACAAAACGATTCTGATAAAAATTTAGAATGATGTAGCCGTTTAAATTCTGAACAAAATGGCGTGACTCCAATTTCTGTAAAAATTCAGGTTTAAAAGTTATTGTAAATTATGTTATTTTCCCATAAAAATCTCCATAACATTACGAAACATTTAATTTTCTCCTAAATGAACCAAACGATTCTGATAAAAATTTTGAATGATGTAGCCCTTTAAATTTAAAACAAGATGGCGTGACTCCCATTTCTGTAAACTTTCTGGTTCAAAAGTTATTGTAAATTATGTTATTTTCCCATAAAAATCTCCATAACATAACGAAACATCTAAATTTTCTCCTAAATGCACCAAACGATTCTGATAAAAATTTAGAATGATGTAGCCCTTTAAATTCTGAACAAAATGGCGTGACTCCCATTTCTGTAAAAATTCTGGTTCAAAAGTTATTGTAAATTATGTTATTTTACAATAAAAATCTCCATAACATAACGAAACATCTAAATTTTCTCCTAAATGCACCAAACGATTCTGATAAAAATTTTGAATGATGTAGCCCTTTAAATTTAGAACAAGATGGCGTGAATCCCATTTCTGTAAAAATTCTGGTTCAAAAGTTATTGTAAATTATGTTATTTTCCCATAAAAATCTCCATAACATTACGAAACATTTAATTTTCTCCTAAATGAACCAAACGATTCTGATAAAAATTTAGAATGATGTAGCCCTTTTAATTCTGAACAAGATAACGAGACTCCCATTTCTGTAAAAATTCTGGTTCAAAAGTTATTGTAAATTATGTTATTTTCCCATAAAAATTTCATAACATAACGAAACATCAAAATTTTCTCCTAAATGCACCAAACGATTCTGATAAAAATTTAGAATGATGTAGCCCTTTAAATTCTGAACAAAATGGCGTGACTCCCATTTCTGTAAAAATTCTGGTTCAAAAGTTATTGTAAATTATGTTTTTACCCATAAAAATCTCCATAACATAACGAAACATCAAAATTTTCTCGTAAATGCACCAAACGATTCTGATAAAAATTTTGAATGATGTAGCCCTTTAAATTTAGAACAAGATGGCGTGACTCCCATTTTTTTAAAAATTCTGGTTCGAAAGTTATTGTAAATTATGTTATTTTAATGTAAGACTAAATTACTTACGTAATTCCCGTCACAGCTCAATAAAATATGTCTATTCAGGACATGTTTCGGTGTTAAAACACCATCGTCAGCTTCAGGTACATAGTGTAGAGTTGATCAGTTGTTAACATCGTCAGAAGAACACAGTACGAACACGAATAAATACATAAAACAATTAAACATTTAAATGTTTAATTGTTTTATGTATTTATTCGTGTTCGTACTGTGTTCTTCTGACGATGTTAACAACTGATCAATTCTACACTATGTACCTGAAGCTGACGATGGTGTTTTAACACCGAAACATGTCCTGAATAGACATATTTTATTGAGCTGTGACGGGAATTACGTAAGTAATTTAGTCTTACATTATGTCCAACAGCTCAGGGGCTACACACATGGATTTAAATTGTATGTTATTTTCCCATAAAAATCTCCAACCCATAACGAAACATCTAAATTTTCTCGTAAATGCACCAAACGATTCTGATAAAAATTTTGAATGATGTAGCCCTTTAAATTCTGAACAAGATAACGTGACTCCCATTTCTGTAAAAATTTTGGTTCAAAAGTTATTGTAAATTATGTTATTTTCCCATAAAAATCTCCATAACATAACGAAACATCTAAATTTTCTCGTAAATACACAAAACGATTCTGATAAAAATTTTGAATGATGTAGCCCTTTAAATTTAGAACAAGATGGCGTGACTCCCATTTCTGTAAAAATTCTGGTTCAAAAGTTATTGTAAATTTTATGTTATTTTCCCATAAAAATCTCCATAACATTACGAAACATTTAATTTTCTCTTAAATGAACCAAACGATTCTGATAAAAATTTAGAATGATGTAGCCCTTTAAATTCTGAACAAAATGGCGTGACTCCCATTTCTGTAAAAATTCTGGTTCAAAAGTGATTGTAAATTATGTTTTTACCCATAAAAATCTCCATAACATAACGGAACAACTAAATTTTCTCCAAAATGCACTAAACGATTCTGATAAAAATTTTGAATGATGTAGCCCTTTAAATTTAGAACAAGATGGCGTGACTCCCATTACTGTAAAAATTCTGGTTCAAAAGTAATTGTAAATTATGTTATTTTTCCATAAAAATCTCCATAACATAACGAAACATCTAAATTTTCTCCTAAATGCACCAAACGATTCTGATAAAAATTTTGAATGATGTAGCCCTTTAAATTTAGAACAAGATGGCGTGACTCCCATTTCTGTAAACTTTCTGGTTCAAAAGTTATTGTAAATTATGTTATTTTCCCATAAAAATCTCCATAACATAACGAAACATCTAAATTTTCTCCTAAATGCACAAAACGATTCTGATAAAAATTTAGAATGATGTAGCCGTTTAAATTCTGAACAAAATGGCGTGACTCCCATTTCTGTAAAAATTCAGGTTCAAAAGTTATTGTAAATTATGTTATTTTCCCATAAAAATCTCCATAACATAACGAAACATCAAAATTTTCTCCTAAATGCACCAAACGATTCTGATAAAAATTTAGAATGATGTAGCCCTTTAAATTCTGAACAAAATGGCGTGACTCCCATTACTGTAAAAATTCTGGTTCAAAAGTTATTGTAAATTATGTTATTTTCCCATAAAAATCTCCATAACATAACGAAACATCTAAATTTTCTCCTAAATGCACCAAACGATTCTGATAAAAATTTTTAATGATGTAGCCCTTTAAATTTAAAACAAGATGGCGTGACTCCCATTTCTGTAAACTTTCTGGTTCAAAAGTTATTGTAAATTATGTTATTTTCCCATAAAAATCTCCATAACATAACGAAACATCTAAATTTTCTCCTAAATGCACCAAACGATTCTGATAAAAATTTAGAATGATGTAGCCCTTTAAATTCTGAACAAAATGGCGTGACTCCCATTTCTGTAAAAATTCTGGTTCAAAAGTTATTGTAAATTATGTTATTTTCCAATAAAAATCTCCATAACATAACGAAACATCTAAATTTTCTCCTAAATGCACCAAACGATTCTGATAAAAATTTTGAATGATGTAGCCCTTTAAATTTAGAACAAGATGGCGTGAATCCCATTTCTGTAAAAATTCTGGTTCAAAAAATATTGTAAATTATGTTATTTTCCCATAAAAATCTCCATAACATTACGAAACATTTAATTTTCTCCTAAATGAACCAAACGATTCTGATAAAAATTTAGAATGATGTAGCCCTTTTAATTCTGAACAAGATAACGTGACTCCCATTTCTGTAAAAATTCTGGTTCAAAAGTTATTGTAAATTATGTTATTTTCCCATAAAAATTTCATAACATAACGAAACATCAAAATTTTCTCCTAAATGCACCAAACGATTCTGATAAAAATTTAGAATGATGTAGCCCTTTAAATTCTGAACAAAATGGCGTGACTCCCATTTCTGTAAAAATTCTGGTTCAAAAGTTATTGTAAATTATGTTTTTACCCATAAAAATCTCCATAACATAACGAAACATCAAAATTTTCTCGTAAATGCACCAAACGATTCTGATAAAAATTTTGAATGATGTAGCCCTTTAAATTTAGAACAAGATGGCGTGACTCCCATTTTTTTAAAAATTCTGGTTCGAAAGTTATTGTAAATTATGTTATTTTAATGTAAGACTAAATTACTTACGTAATTCCCGTCACAGCTCAATAAAATATGTCTATTCAGGACATGTTTCGGTGTTAAAACACCATCGTCAGCTTCAGGTACATAGTGTAGAGTTGATCAGTTGTTAACATCGTCAGAAGAACACAGTACGAACACGAATAAATACATAAAACAATTAAACATTTAAATGTTTAATTGTTTTATGTATTTATTCGTGTTCGTACTGTGTTCTTCTGACGATGTTAACAACTGATCAACTCTACACTATGTACCTGAAGCTGACGATGGTGTTTTAACACCGAAACATGTCCTGAATAGACATATTTTATTGAGCTGTGACGGGAATTACGTAAGTAATTTAGTCTTACATTATGTCCAACAGCTCAGGGGCTACACACATGGATTTAAATTGTATGTTATTTTCCCATAAAAATCTCCAACCCATAACGAAACATCTAAATTTTCTCGTAAATGCACCAAACGATTCTGATAAAAATTTTGAATGATGTAGCCCTTTAAATTCTGAACAAGATAACGTGACTCCCATTTCTGTAAAAATTTTGGTTCAAAAGTTATTGTAAATTATGTTATTTTCCCATAAAAATCTCCATAACATAACGAAACATCTAAATTTTCTTGTAAATACACCAAACGATTCTGATAAAAATTTTGAATGATGTAGCCCTTTAAATTTAGAACAAGATGGCGTGACTCCCATTTTTTTAAAAATTCTGGTTCGAAAGTTATTGTAAATTATGTTATTTTAATGTAAGACTAAATTACTTACGTAATTCCCGTCACAGCTCAATAAAATATGTCTATTCAGGACATGTTTCGGTGTTAAAACACCATCGTCAGCTTCAGGTACATAGTGTAGAGTTGATCAGTTGTTAACATCGTCAGAAGAACACAGTACGAACACGAATAAATACATAAAACAATTAAACATTTAAATGTTTAATTGTTTTATGTATTTATTCGTGTTCGTACTGTGTTCTTCTGACGATGTTAACAACTGATCAACTCTACACTATGTACCTGAAGCTGACGATGGTGTTTTAACACCGAAACATGTCCTGAATAGACATATTTTATTGAGCTGTGACGGGAATTACGTAAGTAATTTAGTCTTACATTATGTCCAACAGCTCAGGGGCTACACACATGGATTTAAATTGTATGTTATTTTCCCATAAAAATCTCCAACCCATAACGAAACATCTAAATTTTCTCGTAAATGCACCAAACGATTCTGATAAAAATTTTGAATGATGTAGCCCTTTAAATTCTGAACAAGATAACGTGACTCCCATTTCTGTAAAAATTTTGGTTCAAAAGTTATTGTAAATTATGTTATTTTCCCATAAAAATCTCCATAACATAACGAAACATCTAAATTTTCTTGTAAATACACCAAACGATTCTGATAAAAATTTTGAATGATGTAGCCCTTTAAATTTAGAACAAGATGGCGTGACTCCCATTTCTGTAAAAATTCTGGTTCAAAAGTTATTGTAAATTTTATGTTATTTTCCCATAAAAATCTCCATAACATTACGAAACATTTAATTTTCTCCTAAATGAACCAAACGATTCTGATAAAAATTTAGAATGATGTAGCCCTTTTAATTCTGAACAAGATAACGTGACTCCCATTTCTGTAAAAATTCTGGTTCAAAAGTTATTGTAAATTATGTTATTTTCCCATAAAAATTTCATAACATAACGAAACATCAAAATTTTCTCCTAAATGCACCAAACGATTCTGATAAAAATTTAGAATGATGTAGCCCTTTAAATTCTGAACAAAATGGCGTGACTCCCATTTCTGTAAAAATTCTGGTTCAAAAGTTATTGTAAATTATGTTTTTACCCATAAAAATCTCCATAACATAACGAAACATCAAAATTTTCTCGTAAATGCACCAAACGATTCTGATAAAAATTTTGAATGATGTAGCCCTTTAAATTTAGAACAAGATGGCGTGACTCCCATTTTTTTAAAAATTCTGGTTCGAAAGTTATTGTAAATTATGTTATTTTCCCATAAAAATCTCCATAACATAACGAAACATCTAAATTTTCTCGTAAATGCACCAAACGATTCTGATAAAAATTTTGAATGATGTAGCCCTTAAAATTTAGAACAAGATGGCGTGACTCCCATTTCTGTAAAAATTTTGGTTCAAAAGTTATTGTAAATTATGTTATTTTCCCATAAAAATCTCCATAACATAACGAAACATCTAAATTTTCTCGTAAATACACCAAACGATTCTGATAACAATTTTGAATGATGTAGCCCTTTAAATTTAGAACAAGATGGCGTGACTCCCATTTCTGTAAAAATTCTGGTTCAAAAGTTATTGTAAATTTTATGTTATTTTCCCATAAAAATCTCCATAACATTACGAAACATTTAATTTTCTCTTAAATGAACCAAACGATTCTGATAAAAATTTTGAATGATGTAGCCCTTTAAATTCTGAACAAAATGGCGTGACTCCCATTTCTGTAAAAATTCTGGTTCAAAAGTTATTGTAAATTATGTTATTTTCCCATAAAAATCTCCATAACATAACGAAACATCTAAATTTTCTCCTAAATGCACCAAACGATTCTGATAAAAATTTTGAATGATGTAGCCCTTTAAATTTAGAACAAGATGGCGTGACTCCCATTTTTTTAATAATTCTGGTTCGAAAGTTATTGTAAATTATGTTATTTTCCCATAAAAATCTCCATAACATAACGAAACATCTAAATTTTCTCGTAAATGCACCAAACGATTCTGATAAAAATTTTGAATGATGTAACCCTTTAAATTTAGAACAAGATGGCGTGACTCCCATTTCTGTAAAAATTTTTGTTCAAAAGTTATTGTAAATTATGTTATTTTCCCATAAAAATCTCCATAACATAACGAAACATCTAAATTTTCTCGTAAATACACAAAACGATTCTGATAACAATTTTGAATGATGTAGCCCTTTAAATTTAGAACAAGATGGCGTGACTCCCATTTCTGTAAAAATTCTGGTTCAAAAGTTATTGTAAATTTTATGTTATTTTCCCATAAAAATCTCCATAACATTACGAAACATTTAATTTTCTCTTAAATGAACCAAACGATTCTGATAAAAATTTAGAATGATGTAGCCCTTTAAATTCTGAACAAGATAACGTGACTCCCATTTCTGTAAAAATTCTGGTTCAAAAGTTATTGTAAATTATGTTATTTTCCCATAAAAATCTCCATAACATAACGAAACATCTAAATTTTCTCCTAAATGCACCAAACGATTCTGATAAAAATTTTGAATGATGTAGCCCTTTAAATTCTGAACAAAATGGCGTGACTCCCATTTCTGTAAAAACTCTGGTTCAAAAGTTATTGTAAATTATGTTATTTTCCCATAAAAATCTCCATAACATAACGAAACATCTAAATTTTCTCCTAAATGCACCAAACGATTCTGATAAAAATTTTGAATGATGTAGCCCTTTAAATTTAGAACAAGATGGCGTGACTCCCATTTCTGTAAACTTTCTGGTTCAAAAGTTATTGTAAATTATGTTATTTTCCCATAAAAATCTCCATAACATAACGAAACATCTAAATTTTCTCCTAAATGCACCAAACGATTCTGATAAAAATTTAGAATGATGTAGCCGTTTAAATTCTGAACAAAATGGCGTGACTCCCATTTCTGTAAAAATTCAGGTTCAAAAGTTATTGTAAATTATGTTATTTTCCCATAAAAATCTCCATAACATAACGAAACATCAAAATTTTCTCGTAAATACACGAAACGATTCTGATAACAATTTTGAATGATGTAGCCCTTTAAATTTAGAACAAGATGGCGTGACTCCCATTTCTGTAAAAATTCTGGTTCAAAAGTTATTGTAAATTTTATGTTATTTTCCCATAAAAATCTCCATAACATTACGAAACATTTAATTTTCTCTTAAATGAACCAAACGATTCTGATAAAAATTTTGAATGATGTAGCCCTTTAAATTCTGAACAAAATGGCGTGACTCCCATTTCTGTAAAAATTCTGGTTCAAAAGTTATTGTAAATTATGTTATTTTCCCATAAAAATCTCCATAACATAACGAAACATCTAAATTTTCTCCTAAATGCACCAAACGATTCTGATAAAAATTTTGAATGATGTAGCCCTTTAAATTTAGAACAAGATGGCGTGACTCCCATTTTTTTAATAATTCTGGTTCGAAAGTTATTGTAAATTATGTTATTTTCCCATAAAAATCTCCATAACATAACGAAACATCTAAATTTTCTCGTAAATGCACCAAACGATTCTGATAAAAATTTTGAATGATGTAGCCCTTTAAATTTAGAACAAGATGGCGTGACTCCCATTTCTGTAAAAATTTTTGTTCAAAAGTTATTGTAAATTATGTTATTTTCCCATAAAAATCTCCATAACATAACGAAACATCTAAATTTTCTCGTAAATACACAAAACGATTCTGATAAAAATTTTGAATGATGTAGCCCTTTAAATTTAGAACAAGATGGCGTGACTCCCATTTCTGTAAAAATTCTGGTTCAAAAGTTATTGTAAATTTTATGTTATTTTCCCATAAAAATCTCCATAACATTACGAAACATTTAATTTTCTCTTAAATGAACCAAACGATTCTGATAAAAATTTAGAATGATGTAGCCCTTTAAATTCTGAACAAGATAACGTGACTCCCATTTCTGTAAAAATTCTGGTTCAAAAGTTATTGTAAATTATGTTATTTTCCCATAAAAATCTCCATAACATAACGAAACATCTAAATTTTCTCCTAAATGCACCAAACGATTCTGATAAAAATTTTGAATGATGTAGCCCTTTAAATTCTGAACAAAATGGCGTGACTCCCATTTCTGTAAAAACTCTGGTTCAAAAGTTATTGTAAATTATGTTATTTTCCCATAAAAATCTCCATAACATAACGAAACATCTAAATTTTCTCCTAAATGCACCAAACGATTCTGATAAAAATTTTGAATGATGTAGCCCTTTAAATTTAGAACAAGATGGCATGACTCCCATTTCTGTAAACTTTCTGGTTCAAAAGTTATTGTAAATTATGTTATTTTCCCATAAAAATCTCCATAACATAACGAAACATCTAAATTTTCTCCTAAATGCACCAAACGATTCTGATAAAAATTTAGAATGATGTAGCCGTTTAAATTCTGAACAAAATGGCGTGACTCCCATTTCTGTAAAAATTCAGGTTCAAAAGTTATTGTAAATTATGTTATTTTCCCATAAAAATCTCCATAACATAACGAAACATCAAAATTTTCTCCTAAATGCACCAAACGATTCTGATAAAAATTTAGAATGATGTAGCCATTTAAATTCTGAACAAAATGGCGTGACTCCCATTACTGTAAAAATTCTGGTTAAAAAGTTATTGTAAATTATGTTATTTTCCAATAAAAATCTCCATAACATAACGAAACATCTAAATTTTCTCCTAAATGCACCAAACGATTCTGATAAAAATTTTGAATGATGTAGCCCTTTAAATTCTGAACAAAATGGCGTGACTCCCATTTCTGTAAAAATTTTGGTTCAAAAGTTATTGTAAATTATGTTATTTTCCCATAAAAATCTCCATAACATAACGAAACATCTAAATTTTCTCCTAAATGCACCAAACGATTCTGATAAAAATTTAGAATGATGTAGCCCTTTAAATTCTGAACAAAATGGCGTGACTCCCATTTCTGTAAAAATTCTGGTTCAAAAGTTATTGTAAATTATGTTATTTTCCAATAAAAATCTCCATAACATAACGAAACATCTAAATTTTCTCCTAAATGCACCAAACGATTCTGATAAAAATTTTTAATGATGTAGCCCTTTAAATTTAGAACAAGATGGCGTGAATCCCATTTCTGTAAAAATTCTGGTTCAAAAGTTATTGTAAATTATGTTATTTTCCCATAAAAATCTCCATAACATTACGAAACATTAAATTTTCTCCTAAATGAACTAAACGATTCTGATAAAAATTTAGAATGATGTAGCCCTTTTAATTCTAAACAAGATAACGTGACTCCCATTTCTGTAAAAATTCTGGTTCAAAAGTTATTGTAAATTATGTTATTTTCCCATAAAAATTTCATAACATAACGAAACATCAAAATTTTCTCCTAAATGCACCAAACGATTCTGATAAAAATTTAGAATGATGTAGCCCTTTAAATTCTGAACAAAATGGCATGACTCCCATTTCTGTAAAAATTCTGGTTCAAAAGTTATTGTAAATTATGTTTTTACCCATAAAAATCTCCATAACATAACGAAACATCAAAATTTTCTCGTAAATGCACCAAACGATTCTGATAAAAATGTTGAATGATGTAGCCCTTTAAATTTAGAACAAGATGGCGTGACTCCCATTTCTGTAAAAATTTTGGTTCAAAAGTTATTGTAAATTATGTTATTTTCCCATAAAAATCTCCATAACATAACGAAACATCTAAATTTTCTCGTAAATACACCAAACGATTCTGATAACAATTTTGAATGATGTAGCCCTTTAAATTTAGAACAAGATGGCGTGACTCCCATTTCTGTAAAAATTCTGGTTCAAAAGTTATTGTAAATTTTATGTTATTTTCCCATAAAAATCTCCATAACATTACGAAACATTTAATTTTCTCTTAAATGAACCAAACGATTCTGATAAAAATTTAGAATGATGTAGCCCTTTTAATTCTGAACAAGATAACGTGACTCCCATTTCTGTAAAAATTCTGGTTCAAAAGTTATTGTAAATTATGTTATTTTCCCATAAAAATTTCATAACATAACGAAACATCAAAATTTTCTCGTAAATGCACCAAACGATTCTGATAAAAATTTTGAATGATGTAGCCCTTTAAATTTAGAACAAGATGGCGTGACTCCCATTTTTGTAAAAATTCTGGTTCGAAAGTTATTGTAAATTATGTTATTTTCCCATAAAAATCTCCATAACATAACGAAACATCTAAATTTTCTCGTAAATGCACCAAACGATTCTGATAAAAATTTTGAATGATGTAGCCCTTTAAATTTAGAACAAGATGGCGTGACTCCCATTTCTGTAAAAATTTTGGTTCAAAAGTTATTGTAAATTATGTTATTTTCCCATAAAAATCTCCATAACATAACGAAACATCTAAATTTTCTCCTAAATGCACCAAACGATTCTGATAAAAATTTAGAATGATGTAGCCCTTTAAATTCTAAACAAAATGGCGTGACTCCCATTTCCGTAAAAATTCAGGTTCAAAAGTTATTGTAAATTATGTTATTTTCCCATAAAAATCTCCATAACATAACGAAACATCTAAATTTTCTCGTAAATGCACTAAACGATTCTGATAACAATTTTGAATGATGTAGCCCTTTAAATTTAGAACAAGATGGCGTGACTCCCATTTCTGTAAAAATTCTGGTTCAAAAGTTATTGTAAATTATGTTATTTTCCCATAAAAATCTCCATAACATTACGAAACATTTAATTTTCTCTTAAATGAACCAAACGATTCTGATAAAATTTAGAATGATGTAGCCCTTTAAATTCTGAACAAGATAACGTGACTCCCATTTCTGTAAAAATTCTGGTTCAAAAGTTATTGTAAATTATGTTATTTTCCCATAAAAATCTCCATAACATAACGAAACATCTAAATTTTCTCCTAAATGCACCAAACGATTCTGATAAAAATTTAGAATGATGTAGCCGTTTAAATTCTGAACAAAATGGCGTGACTCCCATTTCTGTAAAAATTCAGGTTCAAAAGTTATTGTAAATTATGTTATTTTCCCATAAAAATCTCCATAACATAACGAAACATCAAAATTTTCTCCTAAATGCACCAAATGATTCTGATAAAAATTTAGAATGATGTAGCCCTTTAAATTCTGAACAAAATGGCGTGACTCCCATTACTGTAAAAATTCTGGTTCAAAAGTTATTGTAAATTATGTTATTTTCCAATAAAAATCTCCATAACATAACGAAACATCTAAATTTTCTCCTAAATGCACCAAACGATTCTGATAAAAATTTAGAATGATGTAGCCCTTCAAATTTAGAACAAGATGGCGTGACTCCCATTTCTGTAAAAATTCTGGTTCGAAAGTTTTTGTAAATTATGTTATTTTTCCATAAAAATCTCCATAACATAACGAAACATCTAAATTTTCTCCTAAATGCACCAAACGATTCTGATAAAAATTTAGAATGATGTAGCCCTTTAAATTCTGATCAAAATAGCGTGACTCCCATTTCTGTAAAAATTCTGGTTCAAAAGTTATTGTAAATTATGTTATTTTCCAATAAAAATCTCCATAACATAACGAAACATCAAAATTTTCTCCTAAATGCACCAAACGATTCTGATAAAAATTTAGAATGATGTAGCCCTTTAAATTCTGAACAAAATGGCGTGACTCCCATTTCTGTAAAAATTCTGGTTCAAAAGTTATTGTAAATTATGTTATTTTCCCATAAAAATCTCCATAACATTACGAAACATTTAATTTTCTCCTAAATGAACCGAACGATTCTGATAAAAATTTAGAATGATGTAGCCCTTTTAATTCTTAACAAGATAACGTGACTCCCATTTCTGTAAAAATTCTGGTTCAAAAGTTATTGTAAATTATGTTATTTTCCCATAAAAATTTCATAACATAACGAAACATCAAAATTTTCTCCTAAATGCACCAAACGATTCTGATAAAAATTTAGAATGATGTAGCCCTTTAAATTCTGAACAAAATGGCGTGACTCCCATTTCTGTAAAAATTCTGGTTCAAAAGTTATTGTAAATTATGTTATTTTCCCATAAAAATCTCCATAACATAACGAAACATCTAAATTTTCTCCTAAATGCACCAAACGATTCTGATAAAAATTTAGAATGATGTAGCCCTTTAAA
This sequence comes from Macrosteles quadrilineatus, assembly GCF_028750875.1. Lineage (NCBI taxonomy): Eukaryota > Metazoa > Arthropoda > Insecta > Hemiptera > Cicadellidae > Macrosteles > Macrosteles quadrilineatus. Next base: position 84,544 of record NW_026542821.1, read on the forward strand.
TTCTAAACAAAATGGCGTGACTCCCATTTCCGTAAAAATTCAGGTTCAAAAGTTATTGTAAATTATGTTATTTTCCCATAAAAATCTCCATAACATAACGAAACATCTAAATTTTCTCGTAAATGCACCAAACGATTCTGATAACAATTTTGAATGATGTAGCCCTTTAAATTTAGAACAAGATGGCGTGACTCCCATTTCTGTAAAAATTCTGGTTCAAAAGTTATTGTAAATTATGTTATTTTCCCATAAAAATCTCCATAACATTACGAAACATTTATTTTCTCTTAAATGCACCAAACGATTCTGATAAAAATTTAGAATGATGTAGCCGTTTAAATTCTGAACAAAATGGCGTGACTCCCATTTCTGTAAAAATTCAGGTTCAAAAGTTATTGTAAATTATGTTATTTTCCCATAAAAATCTCCATAACATAACGAAACATCAAAATTTTCTCCTAAATGCACCAAATGATTCTGATAAAAATTTAGAATGATGTAGCCCTTTAAATTCTGAACAAAATGGCGTGACTCCCATTACTGTAAAAATTCTGGTTCAAAAGTTATTGTAAATTATGTTATTTTCCAATAAAAATCTCCATAACATAACGAAACATCTAAATTTTCTCCTAAATGCACCAAACGATTCTGATAAAAATTTTGAATGATGTAGCCCTTTAAATTTAGAACAAGATGGCGTGACTCCCATTTCTGTAAAAATTCTGGTTCGAAAGTTTTTGTAAATTATGTTATTTTTCCATAAAAATCTCCATAACATAACGAAACATCTAAATTTTCTCCTAAATGCACCAAACGATTCTGATAAAAATTTAGAATGATGTAGCCCTTTAAATTCTGATCAAAATGGCGTGACTCCCATTTCTGTAAAAATTCTGGTTCAAAAGTTATTGTAAATTATGTTATTTTCCAATAAAAATCTCCATAACATAACGAAACATCAAAATTTTCTCCTAAATGCACCAAACGATTCTGATAAAAATTTTGAATGATGTAGCCCTTTAAATTTAGAACAAGATGGCGTGAATCCCATTTCTGTAAAAATTCTGGTTCAAAAGTTATTGTAAATTATGTTATTTTCCCATAAAAATCTCCATAACATTACGAAACATTTAATTTTCTCCTAAATGAACCAAACGATTCTGATAAAAATTTAGAATGATGTAGCCCTTTTAATTCTTAACAAGATAACGTGACTCCCATTTCTGTAAAAATTCTGGTTCAAAAGTTATTGTAAATTATGTTATTTTCCCATAAAAATTTCATAACATAACGAAACATCAAAATTTTCTCCTAAATGCACCAAACGATTCTGATAAAAATTTAGAATGATGTAGCCCTTTAAATTCTGAACAAAATGGCCAGACTCCCATTTCTGTAAAAATTCTGGTTCAAAAGTTATTGTAAATTATGTTTTTACCCATAAAAATCTCCATAACATAACGAAACATCAAAATTTTCTCGTAAATGCACCAAACGATTCTGATAAAAATTTTGAATGATGTAGCCCTTTAAATTTAGAACAAGATGGCGTGACTCCCATTTTTGTAAAAATTCTGGTTCGAAAGTTATTGTAAATTATGTTATTTTCCCATAAAAATCTCCATAACATAACGAAACATCTAAATTTTCTCGTAAATGCACCAAACGATTCTGATAAAAATTTTGAATGATGTAGCCCTTTAAATTTAGAACAAGATGGCGTGACTCCCATTTCTGTAAAAATTTTGGTTCAAAAGTTATTGTAAATTATGTTATTTTCCCATAAAAATCTCCATAACATAACGAAACATCTAAATTTTCTCCTAAATGCACCAAACGATTCTGATAAAAATTTAGAATGATGTAGCCCTTTAAATTCTAAATAAAATGGCGTGACTCCCATTTCCGTAAAAATTCAGGTTCAAAAGTTATTGTAAATTATGTTATTTTCCCATAAAAATCTCCATAACATAACGAAACATCTAAATTTTCTCGTAAATGCACCAAACGATTCTGATAACAATTTTTAATGATGTAGCCCTTTAAATTTAGAACAAGATGGCGTGACTCCCATTTCTGTAAAAATTCTGGTTCAAAAGTTATTGTAAATTATGTTTTTTTCCCATAAAAATCTCCATAACATTACGAAACATTTAATTTTCTCTTAAATGAACCAAACGATTCTGATAAAAATTTAGAATGATGTAGCCCTTTAAATTCTGAACAAGATAACGTGACTCCCATTTCTGTAAAAATTCTGGTTCAAAAGTTATTGTAAATTATGTTATTTTCCCATAAAAATCTCCATAACATAACGAAACATCTAAATTTTCTCCTAAATGCACCAAACGATTCTGATAAAAATTTAGAATGATGTAGCCCTTTAAATTCTGAACAAAATGGCGTGACTCCCATTTCTGTAAAAATTCTGGTTCAAAAGTTATTGTAAATTATGTTTTTACCCATAAAAATCTCCATAACATAACGAAACAACTAAATTTTCTCCTAAATGCACCAAACGATTCTGATAAAAATTTAGAATGATGTAGCCCTTTAAATTCTGAACAAAATGGCGTGACTCCCATTTCTGTACAAATTCTGGTTCAAAAGTTATTGTAAATTATGTTTTTACCTATAAAAATCTCCATAACATAACGAAACAACTAAATTTTCTCCTAAATGCACCAAACGATTCTGATAAAAATTTTGAATGATGTAGCCCTTTAAATTTAGAACAAGATGGCGTGACTCCCATTTCTGTAAAAATTCTGGTTCAAAAGTTATTGTAAATTATGTTATTTTCCCATAAAAATCTCCATAACATAACGAAACATCTAAATTTTCTCCTAAATGCACCAAACGATTCTGATAAAAATTTAGAATGATGTAGCCCTTTAAATTCTGAACAAAATGGCGTGACTCCAATTTCTGTCAAAATTCTGGTTCAAAAGTTATTGTAAATTGTGTTTTTACCCATAAAAATCTCCATAACATAACGAAACATCTAAATTTTCTCCTAAATGCACAAAACGATTCTGATAAAAATGTAGAATGATGTAGCCCTTTAAATTCTGAACAAAATGGCGTGACTCCCATTACTGTAAAAATTCTGGTTCAAAAGTTATTGTTAATTATGTTATTTTCCAATAAAAATCTCCATAACATAAAGAAACATCTAAATTTTCTCCTAAATTTACCAAACGATTCTGATAAAAATTTAGAATGATGTAGCCCTTTTAATTCTGAACAAGATAACGTGACTCCCATTTCTGTAAAAATTCTGGTTCAAAAGTTATTGTAAATTATGTTATTTTCCCATAAAAATCTCCATAACATTACGAAACATTTAATTTTCTCCTAAATGAACCAAATGATTCTGATAAAAATTTAGAATGATGTAGCCCTTTTAATTCTGAACAAGATAACGTGACTCCCATTTCTGTAAAAATTCTGGTTCAAAAGTTATTGTAAATTATGTTATTTTCCCATAAAAATTTCATAACTTAACGAAACATCTAAATTTTCTCCTAAATGCACCAAACGATTCTGATAAAAATTTTGAATGATGTAGCCCTTTAAATTTAGAACAAGATGGCGTGAATCCCATTTCTGTAAAAATTCTGGTTCAAAAGTTATTGTAAATTATGTTATTTTCCCATAAAAATCTCCATAACATTACGAAACATTTAATTTTCTCCTAAATGAACCAAACGATTCTGATAAAAATTTAGAATGATGTAGCCCTTTTAATTCTTAACAAGATAACGTGACTCCCATTTCTGTAAAAATTCTGGTTCAAAAGTTATTGTAAATTATGTTTTTACCCATAAAAATCTCCATAACATAACGAAACATCAAAATTTTCTCGTAAATGCACCAAACGATTCTGATAAAAATTTTGAATGATGTAGCCCTTTAAATTTAGAACAAGATGGCGTGACTCCCATTTTTGTAAAAATTCTGGTTCGAAAGTTATTGTAAATTATGTTATTTTCCCATAAAAATCTCCATAACATAACGAAACATCTAAATTTTCTCGTAAATGCACCAAACGATTCTGATAAAAATTTTGAATGATGTAGCCCTTTAAATTTAGAACAAGATTGCGTGACTCCCATTTCTGTAAAAATTTTGGTTCAAAAGTTATTGTAAATTATGTTATTTTCCCATAAAAATCTCCATAACATAACGAAACATCTAAATTTTCTCGTAAATGCACCAAACGATTCTGATAACAATTTTGAATGATGTAGCCCTTTAAATTTAGAACAAGATGGCGTGACTCCCATTTCTGTAAAAATTCTGGTTCAAAAGTTATTGTAAATTATGTTATTTTCCCATAAAAATCTCCATAACATTACGAAACATTTAATTTTCTCTTAAATGAACCAAACGATTCTGATAAAAATTTAGAATGATGTAGCCCTTTAAATTCTGAACAAGATAACGTGACTCCCATTTCTGTAAAAATTCTGGTTCAAAAGTTATTGTAAATTATGTTTTTACCCATAAAAATCTCCATAACATAACGAAACAACTAAATTTTCTCCTAAATGCACCAAACGATTCTGATAAAAATTTAGAATGATGTAGCCCTTTAAATTTAGAACAAGATGGCGTGACTCCCATTTCTGTAAACATTCTGGTTCAAAAGTTATTGTAAATTATGTTATTTTCCCATAAAAATCTCCATAACATAACGAAACATCTAAATTTTCTCCTAAATGCACCAAACGATTCTGATAAAAATTTTGAATGATGTAGCCCTTTAAATTTAGAACAAGATGGCGTGACTCCCATTTCTGTAAAAATTCTAGTTCAAAAGTTATTGTAAATTATGTTATTTTCCCATAAAAATTTCCATAACATTACGAAACATTTAATTTTCTCTTAAATGCACCAAACGATTCTGATAAAAATGTAGAATGATGTAGCCCTTTAAATTCTGAACAAAATGGCGTGACTCCCATTACTGTAAAAATTCTGGTTCAAAAGTTATTGTAAATTATGTTATTTTCCAATAAAAATCTCCATAACATAACGAAACATCTAAATTTTCTCCTAAATGCACCAAACGATTCTGATAAAAATTTAGAATGATGTAGCCCTTTTAATTCTGAACAAGATAACGTGACTCCCATTTCTGTAAAAATTCTGGTTCAAAAGTTATTGTAAATTATGTTATTTTCCCATAAAAATCTCCATAACATTACGAAACATTTAATTTTCTCCTAAATGAACCAAATGATTCTGATAAAAATTTAGAATGATGTAGCCCTTTTAATTCTGAACAAGATAACGTGACTCCCATTTCTGTAAAAATTCTGGTTCAAAAGTTATTGTAAATTATGTTATTTTCCCATAAAAATTTCATAACATAACGAAACATCAACATTTTCTCCTAAATGCAACAAACGATTCTGATAAAAATTTAGAATGATGTAGCCCTTTAAATTCTGAACAAAATGGCGTGACTCCCATTTCTGTAAAAATTCTGGTTCAAAAGTTATTGTAAATTATGTTTTTACCCATAAAAATCTCCATAACATAACGAAACATCAAAATTTTCTCGTAAATGCACCAAACGATTCTGATAAAAATTTTGAATGATGTAGCCCTTTAAATTTAAAACAAGATGGCGTGACTCCCATTTCTGTAAAAATTCTGGTTCGAAAGTTATTGTAAATTATGTTATTTTCCCATAAAAATCTCCATAACATAACGAAACATCTAAATTTTCTCGTAAATGCACCAAACGATTCTGATAAAAATTTTGAATGATGTAGCCCTTTAAATTTAGAACAAGATGGCGTGACTCCCATTTCTGTAAAAATTTTGGTTCAAAAGTTATTGTAAATTATGTTATTTTCCCATAAAAATCTCCATAACATAACGAAACATCTAAATTTTCTCGTAAATGCACCAAACGATTCTGATAACAATTTTGAATGATGTAGCCCTTTAAATTTAGAACAAGATGGCGTGACTCCCATTTCTGTAAAAATTCTGGTTCAAAAGTTATTGTAAATTATGTTATTTTCCCATAAAAATCTCCATAACATTACGAAACATTTAATTTTCTCTAAAAAGAACCAAACGATTCTGATAAAAATTTAGAATGATGTAGCCCTTTAAATTCTGAACAAGATAACGTGACTCCCATTTCTGTAAAAATTCTGGTTCAAAAGTTATTGTAAATTATGTTATTTTCCCATAAAAATCTCCATAACATAACGAAACATCTAAATTTTCTCCTAAATGCACCAAACGATTCTGATAAAAATTTAGAATGATGTAGCCCTTTAAATTCTGAACAAAATGGCGTGACACCCATTTCTGTAAAAATTCTGGTTCAAAAGTTATTGTAAATTATGTTTTTACCCATAAAAATCTCCATAACATAACGAAACAACTAAATTTTCTCCTAAATGCACCAAACGATTCTGATAAAAATTTAGAATGATGTAGCCCTTTAAATTCTGAACAAAATGGCGTGACTCCCATTTCTGTAAAAATTCTGGTTCAAAAGTTATTGTAAATTATGTTTTTACCCATAAAAATCTCCATAACATAACGAAACAACTAAATTTTCTCCTAAATGCACCAAACGATTCTGATAAAAATTTAGAATGATGTAGCCCTTTAAATTTAGAACAAGATGGCGTGACTCCCATTTCTGTAAAAATTCTGGTCCAAAAGTTATTGTAAATTATGTTATTTTCCCATAAAAATCTCCATAACATAACGAAACATCTAAATTTTCACCTAAATGCACCAAACGATTCTGATAAAAATTTAGAATGATGTAGCCCTTTAAATTCTGAACAAAATGGCGTGACTCCCATTTCTGTAAAAATTCTGGTTCGAAAGTTATTGTAAATTATGTTATTTTCCCATAAAAATCTCCATAACATAACGAAACATCTAAATTTTCTCGTAAATGCACCAAACGATTCTGATAAAAATTTTGAATGATGTAGCCCTTTAAATTTAGAACAAGATGGCGTGACTCCCATTTCTGTAAAAATTTTGGTTCAAAAGTTATTGTAAATTATGTTATTTTCCCATAAAAATATCCATAACATAACGAAACATCTAAATTTTCTCCTAAATGCACCAAACGATTCTGATAAAAATTTAGAATGATGTAGCCCTTTAAATTCTAAATAAAATGGCGTGACTCCCATTTCCGTAAAAATTCAGGTTCAAAAGTTATTGTAAATTATGTTATTTTCCCATAAAAATCTCCATAACATAACGAAACATCTAAATTTACTCGTAAATGCACCAAACGATTCTGATAACAATTTTGAATGATGTAGCCCTTTAAATTTAGAACAAGATGGCGTGACTCCCATTTCTGTAAAAATTCTGGTTCAAAAGTTATTGTAAATTATGTTATTTTCCATAAAAATCTCCATAACATTACGAAACATTTAATTTTCTCTTAAATGAACCAAACGATTCTGATAAAAATTTAGAATGATGTAGCCCTTTAAATTCTGAACAAGATAACGTGACTCCCATTTCTGTAAAAATTCTGGTTCAAAAGTTATTGTAAATTATGTTATTTTCCCATAAAAATCTCCATAACATAACGAAACATCTAAATTTTCTCCTAAATGCACCAAACGATTCTGATAAAAATTTAGAATGATGTAGCCCTTTAAATTCTGAACAAAATGGCGTGACTCCCATTTCTGTAAAAATTCTGGTTCAAAAGTTATTGTAAATTATGTTTTTACCCATAAAAATCTCCATAACATAACGAAACAACTAAATTTTCTCCTAAATGCACCAAACGATTCTGATAAAAATTTAGAATGATGTAGCCCTTTAAATTCTGAACAAAATGGCGTGACTCCCTTTTCTGTAAAAATTCTGGTTCAAAAGTTATTGTAAATTATGTTTTTACCCATAAAAATCTCCATAACATAACGAAACAACTAAATTTTCTCCTAAATGCACCAAACGATTCTGATAAAAATTTAGAATGATGTAGCCCTTTAAATTTAGAACAAGATGGCGTGACTCCCATTTCTGTAAAAATTCTGGTTCAAAAGTTATTGTAAATTATGTTATTTTCCCATAAAAATCTCCATAACATAACGAAACATCTAAATTTTCTCCTAAATGCACCAAACGATTCTGATAAAAATTTATAATGATGTAGCCCTTTAAATTCTGAACAAAATGGCGTGACTCCCATTTCTGTACAAATTCTGGTTCAAAAGTTATTGTAAATTATGTTTTTACCCATAAAAATCTCCATAACATAACGAAACAACTAAATTTTCTCCTAAATGCACCAAACGATTCTGATAAAAATTTTGAATGATGTAGCCCTTTAAATTTAGAACAAGATGGCTTGACTCCCATTTCTGTAAAAATTCTGGTTCAAAAGTTATTGTAAATTATGTTATTTTCCCATAAAAATGTCCATAACATAACGAAACATCTAAATTTTCTCCTAAATGCACCAAACGATTCTGATAAAAATTTAGAATGATGTAGCCCTTTAAATTCTGAACAAAATGGCGTGACTCCCATTTCTGTAAAAATTCTGGTTCAAAAGTTATTGTAAATTGTGTTTTTACCCATAAAAATCTCCATAACATAACGAAACATCTAAATTTTCTCCTAAATGCACCAAACGATTCTGATAAAAATGTAGAATGATGTAGCCCTTTAAATTCTGAACAAAATGGCGTGACTCCCATTACTGTAAAAATTCTGGTTCAAAAGTTATTGTAAATTATGTTATTTTCCAATAAAAATCTCCATAACATAACGAAACATCTAAATTTTCTCCTAAATGCACCAAACGATTCTGATAAAAATTTAGAATGATGTAGCCCTTGTAATTCTGAACAAGATAACGTGACTCCCATTTCTGTAAAAATTCTGGTTCAAAAGTTATTGTAAATTATGTTATTTTCCCATAAAAATCTCCATAACATTACGAAACATTTAATTTTCTCCTAAATGAACCAAATGATTCTGATAAAAAATTAGAATGATGTAGCCCTTTTAATTCTGAACAAGATAACGTGACTCCCATTTCTGTAAAAATTCTGGTTCAAAAGTTATTGTAAATTATGTTATTTTCCCATAAAAATTTCATAACATAACGAAACATCAACATTTTCTCCTAAATGCACCAAACGATTCTGATAAAAATTTAGAATGATGTAGCCCTTTAAATTCTGAACAAAATGGCGTGACTCCCATTTCTGTAAAAATTCTGGTTCAAAAGTTATTGTAAATTATGTTTTTACCCATAAAAATCTCCATAACATAAAGAAACATCAAAATTTTCTCGTAAATGCACCAAACGATTCTGATAAAAATTTTGAATGATGTAGCCCTTTAAATTTAGAACAAGATGGCGTGACTCCCATTTCTGTAAAAATTCTGGTTCGAAAGTTATTGTAAATTATGTTATTTTCCCATAAAAATCTCCATAACATAACGAAACATCTAAATTTTCTCGTAAATGCACCAAACGATTCTGATAAAAATTTTGAATGATGTAGCCCTTTAAATTTAGAACAAGATGGCGTGACTCCCATTTCTGTAAAAATTTTGGTTCAAAAGTTATTGTAAATTATGTTATTTTCCCATAAAAATCTCCATAACATAACGAAACATCTAAATTTTCTCCTAAATGCACCAAACGATTCTGATAAAAATTTTGAATGATGTAGCCCTTTAAATTTAGAACAAGATGGCGTGACTCCCATTTCTGTAAAAATTCTGGTTCAAAAGTTATTGTAAATTATGTTATTTTCCCATAAAAATCTCCATAACATTACGAAACATTTAATTTTCTCTTAAATGAACCAAACGATTCTGATAAAAATTTAGAATGATGTAGCCCTTTAAATTCTGAACAAGATAACGTGACTCCCATTTCCGTAAAAATTCAGGTTCAAAAATTATTGTAAATTATGTTATTTTACCATAAAAATCTCCATAACATAACGAAACATCAAAATTTTCTCCTAATTAATTGCACCAAACGATTCTGATAAAAATTTAGAATGATGTAGCCCTTTAAATTCTGAACAAAATGGCGTGACTCCCATTTCCGTAAAAATTCAGGTTCAAAAGTTATTGTAAATTATGTTATTTTCCCATAAAAATCTCCATAACATAACGAAACATCTAAATTTTCTCGTAAATGCACCAAACGATTCTGATAAAAATTTAGAATGATGTAGCCCTTTAAATTTAGAACAAGATGGCGTGACTCCCATTTCTGTAAAAATTCTGGTTCAAAAGTTATTGTAAATTATGTTATTTTCCCATAAAAATCTCCATAACATAACGAAACATCTAAATTTTCTCCTAAATGCACCAAACGATTCTGATAAAAATTTAGAATGATGTAGCCCTTTAAATTCTGAACAAAATGGCGTGACTCCCATTTCTGTACAAATTCTGGTTCAAAAGTTATTGTAAATTATGTTTTTACCCATAAAAATCTCCATAACATAACGAAACAACTAAATTTTCTCCTAAATGCACAAAACGATTCTGATAAAAATTTTGAATGATGTAGCCCTTTAAATTTAGAACAAGATGGCGTGACTCCCATTTCTGTAAAAATTCTGGTTCAAAAGTTATTGTAAATTATGTTATTTTCCCATAAAAATTTCATAACATAACGAAACATCAACATTTTCTCCTAAATGCACCAAACGATTCTGATAAAAATTTAGAATGATGTAGCCCTTTAAATTCTGAACAAAATGGCGTGACTCCCATTTCTGTAAAAATTCTGGTTCAAAAGTTATTGTAAATTATGTTTTTACCCATAAAAATCTCCATAACATAAAGAAACATCAAAATTTTCTCGTAAATGCACCAAACGATTCTGATAAAAATTTTGAATGATGTAGCCCTTTAAATTTAGAACAAGATGGCGTGACTCCCATTTCTGTAAAAATTCTGGTTCGAAAGTTATTGTAAATTATGTTATTTTCCCATAAAAATCTCCATAACATAACGAAACATCTAAATTTTCTCGTAAATGCACCAAACGATTCTGATAAAAATTTTGAATGATGTAGCCCTTTAAATTTAGAACAAGATGGCGTGACTCCCATTTCTGTAAAAATTTTGGTTCAAAAGTTATTGTAAATTATGTTATTTTCCCATAAAAATCTCCATAACATAACGAAACATCTAAATTTTCTCCTAAATGCACCAAACGATTCTGATAAAAATTTTGAATGATGTAGCCCTTTAAATTTAGAACAAGATGGCGTGACTCCCATTTCTGTAAAAATTCTGGTTCAAAAGTTATTGTAAATTATGTTATTTTCCCATAAAAATCTCCATAACATTACGAAACATTTAATTTTCTCTTAAATGAACCAAACGATTCTGATAAAAATTTAGAATGATGTAGCCCTTTAAATTCTGAACAAGATAACGTGACTCCCATTTCCGTAAAAATTCAGGTTCAAAAATTATTGTAAATTATGTTATTTTACCATAAAAATCTCCATAACATAACGAAACATCAAAATTTTCTCCTAATTAATTGCACCAAACGATTCTGATAAAAATTTAGAATGATGTAGCCCTTTAAATTCTGAACAAAATGGCGTGACTCCCATTTCCGTAAAAATTCAGGTTCAAAAGTTATTGTAAATTATGTTATTTTCCCATAAAAATCTCCATAACATAACGAAACATCTAAATTTTCTCGTAAATGCACCAAACGATTCTGATAAAAATTTAGAATGATGTAGCCCTTTAAATTTAGAACAAGATGGCGTGACTCCCATTTCTGTAAAAATTCTGGTTCAAAAGTTATTGTAAATTATGTTATTTTCCCATAAAAATCTCCATAACATAACGAAACATCTAAATTTTCTCCTAAATGCACCAAACGATTCTGATAAAAATTTAGAATGATGTAGCCCTTTAAATTCTGAACAAAATGGCGTGACTCCCATTTCTGTACAAATTCTGGTTCAAAAGTTATTGTAAATTATGTTTTTACCCATAAAAATCTCCATAACATAACGAAACAACTAAATTTTCTCCTAAATGCACAAAACGATTCTGATAAAAATTTTGAATGATGTAGCCCTTTAAATTTAGAACAAGATGGCGTGACTCCCATTTCTGTAAAAATTCTGGTTCAAAAGTTATTGTAAATTATGTTATTTTCCCATAAAAATGTCCATAACATAACGAAACATCTAAATTTTCTCCTAAATGCACCAAACGATTCTGATAAAAATTTAGAATGATGTAGCCCTTTAAATTCTGAACAAAATGGCGTGACTCCCATTTCTGTAAAAATTCTGGTTCAAAAGTTATTGTAAATTGTGTTTTTACCCATAAAAATCTCCATAACATAACGAAACATCTAAATTTTCTCCTAAATGCACCAAACGATTCTGATAAAAATGTAGAATGATGTAGCCCTTTAAATTCTGAACAAAATGGCGTGACTCCCATTACTGTAAAAATTCTGGTTCAAAAGTTATTGTAAATTATGTTATTTTCCAATAAAAATCTCCATAACATAACGAAACATCTAAATTTTCTCCTAAATGCACCAAACGATTCTGATAAAAATTTTGAATGATGTAGCCCTTTAAATTTAGAACAAGATGGCGTGACTCCCATTTCTGTAAAAATTCTGGTTCGAAAGTTATTGTAAATTATGTTATTTTCCCATAAAAATCTCCATAACATAACGAAACATCTAAATTTTCTCGTAAATGCACCAAACGATTCTGATAAAAATTTTGAATGATGTAGCCCTTTAAATTTAGAACAAGATGGCGTGACTCCCATTTCTGTAAAAATTTTGGTTCGAAAGTTATTGTAAATTATGTTATTTTCCCATAAAAATCTCCATAACATAAAGAAACATCAAAATTTTCTCGTAAATGCACCAAACGATTCTGATAAAAATTTTGAATGATGTAGCCCTTTAAATTTAGAACAAGATGGCGTGACTCCCATTTCTGTAAAAATTCTGGTTCGAAAGTTATTGTAAATTATGTTATTTTCCCATAAAAATGTCCATAACATAACGAAACATCTAAATTTTCTCCTAAATGCACCAAACGATTCTGATAAAAATTTAGAATGATGTAGCCCTTTAAATTCTGAACAAAATGGCGTGACTCCCATTTCTGTAAAAATTCTGGTTCAAAAGTTATTGTAAATTGTGTTTTTACCCATAAAAATCTCCATAACATAACGAAACATCTAAATTTTCTCCTAAATGCACCAAACGATTCTGATAAAAATGTAGAATGATGTAGCCCTTTAAATTCTGAACAAAATGGCGTGACTCCCATTACTGTAAAAATTCTGGTTCAAAAGTTATTGTAAATTATGTTATTTTCCAATAAAAATCTCCATAACATAACGAAACATCTAAATTTTCTCCTAAATGCACCAAACGATTCTGATAAAAATTTAGAATGATGTAGCCCTTGTAATTCTGAACAAGATAACGTGACTCCCATTTCTGTAAAAATTCTGGTTCAAAAGTTATTGTAAATTATGTTATTTTCCCATAAAAATCTCCATAACATTACGAAACATTTAATTTTCTCCTAAATGAACCAAATGATTCTGATAAAAAATTAGAATGATGTAGCCCTTTTAATTCTGAACAAGATAACGTGACTCCCATTTCTGTAAAAATTCTGGTTCAAAAGTTATTGTAAATTATGTTATTTTCCCATAAAAATTTCATAACATAACGAAACATCAACATTTTCTCCTAAATGCACCAAACGATTCTGATAAAAATTTTGAATGATGTAGCCCTTTAAATTTAGAACAAGATGGCGTGACTCCCATTTCTGTAAAAATTCTGGTTCAAAAGTTATTGTAAATTATGTTATTTTCCCATAAAAATCTCCATAACATAACGAAACATCTAAATTTTCTCCTAAATGCACCAAACGATTCTGATAAAAATTTAGAATGATGTAGCCCTTTAAATTCTGAACAAAATGGCGTGACTCCCATTTCTGTAAAAATTCTGGTTCAAAAGTTATTGTAAATTGTGTTTTTACCCATAAAAATCTCCATAAAATAACGAAACATCTAAATTTTCTCCTAAATGCACCAAACGGTTCTGATAAAAATGTAGAATGATGTAGCCCTTTAAATTCTGAACAAAATGGCGTGACTCCCATTACTGTAAAAATTCTGGTTCAAAAGTTATTGTAAATTATATTATTTTCCAATAAAAATCTCCATAACATAACGAAACATCTAAATTTTCTCCTAAATGCACCAAACGATTCTGATAAAAATTTAGAATGATGTAGCCCTTTTAATTCTGAACAAGATAACGTGACTCCCATTTCTGTAAAAATTCTGGTTCAAAAGTTATTGTAAATTATGTTATTTTCCCATAAAAATCTCCATAACATTACGAAACATTTAATTTTCTCCTAAATGAACCAAATGATTCTGATAAAAATTTAGAATGATGTAGCTCTTTTAATTCTGAACAAGATAACGTGACTCCCATTTCTGTAAAAATTCTGGTTCAAAAGTTATTGTAAATTATGTTATTTTCCCATAAAAATTTCATAACATAACGAAACATCAACATTTTCTCCTAAATGCACCAAACGATTCTGATAAAAATTTAGAATGATGTAGCCCTTAAAATTCTGAACAAAATGGCGTGACTCCCATTTCTGTAAAAATTCTGGTTCAAAAGTTATTGTAAATTATGTTTTTACCCATAAAAATCTCCATAACATAACGAAACATCAAAATTTTCTCGTAAATGCACCAAACGATTCTGATAAAAATTTTGAATGATGTAGCCCTTTAAATTTAGAACAAGATGGCGTGACTCCCATTTCTGTAAAAATTCTAGTTCAAAAGTTATTGTAAATTATGTTATTTTCCAATAAAAATCTCCATAACATAACGAAACATCTAAATTTTCTCCTAAATGCACCAAACGATTCTGATAAAAATTTAGAATGATGTAGCCCTTTAAATTCTGAACAAAATGGCGTGACTCCCATTTCCGTAAAAATTCAGGTTCAAAAGTTATTGTAAATTATGTTATTTTCCCATAAAAATCTCCATAACATAACGAAACATCTAAATTTTCTCCTAAATGAACCAAACGATTCTGATAACAATTTTGAATGATGTAGCCCTTTAAATTTAGAACAAGATGGCGTGACTCCCATTTCTGTAAAAATTCTGGTTCAAAAGTTATTGTAAATTATGTTATTTTCCCATAAAAATCTCCATAACATAACGAAACATCTAAATTTTCTCCTAAATGCATCAAACGATTCTGATAAAAATTTAGAATGATGTAGCCGTTTAAATTCTGAACAAAATGGCGTGACTCCCATTTCTGAAAAAAATTCTGGTTCAAAAGTTATTGTAAATTATGTTTTTACCCATAAAAATCTCCATAACATAACAAAACATCAAAATTTTCTCCTAAATGCACCAAACGATTCTGATAAAAATTTTGAATGATGTAGCCCTTTAAATTTAGAACAAGATGGCGTGACTCCCATTTCTGTAAAAATTCTGGTTCGAAAGTTATTGTAAATTATGTAATTTTCCTATAAAAATCTCCATAACATAACGAAACATTTAATTTTCTCCTAAATGAACCAAACGATTCTGATAAAAATTTAGAATGATGTAGCCCTTTAAATTCTGAACAAGATAACGTGACTCCCATTTCTGTAAAAATTCTGGTTCAAAAGTTATTGTAAATTATGTTATTTTCCCATAAAAATCTCTATAACATAACGAAACATCTAAATTTTCTCGTAAATGCACCAAACGATTCTGATAAAAATTTAGAATGATGTAGCCCTTTAAATTCTGAACAAAATGGCGTGACTCCCATTTCTGTAAACATTCTGGTTCAAAAGTTATTGTAAATTATGTTTTTACCCATAAAAATCTCCATAACATAACAAAACATCAAAATTTTCTCCTAAATGCACCAAACGATTCTGATAAAAATTTTGAATGATGTAGTCCTTTAAATTTAGAACAAGATGGCGTGACTCCCATTACTGTAAAAATTCTGGTTCAAAAGTTATTGTAAATTATGTTATTTTCCCATAAAAATCTCCATAACATAACGAAACATCTAAATTTTCTCCTAAATGCACCAAACGATTCTGATAAAAATTTAGAATGATGTAGCCCTTTAAATTCTGAACAAGATGGCGTGACTCCCATTTCCGTAAAAATTCAGGTTCAAAAGTAATTGTAAATTATGTTATTTTCCCATAAAAATCTCTATAACATAACGAAACATCTAAATTTTCTCGTAAATGCACCAAACGATTCTGATAAAAATTTAGAATGATGTAGCCCTTTAAATTCTGAACAAAATGGCGTGACTCCCATTTCCGTAAAAATTCAGGTTCAAAAGTTATTGTAAATTATGTTATTTTACCATAAAAATCTCCATAACATAACGAAACATCAAAATTTTCTCCTAATTGCACCAAACGATTCTGATAAAAATTTAGAATGATGTAGCCCTTTAAATTCTGAACAAAATGGCGTGACTCCCATTTCCGTAAAAATTCAGGTTCAAAAGTTATTGTAAATTATGTTATTTTCCCATAAAAATCTCTATAACATAACGAAACATCTAAATTTTCTCCTAAATGCACCAAACGATTCTGATAAAAATGTAGAATGATGTAGCCCTTTGAATTCTGAACAAAATGGCGTGACTCCCATTTCTGTAAAAATTCTGGTTCAAAAGTTATTGTAAATTATGTTTTTACCCATAAAAATCTCCATAACATAACAAAACATCAAAATTTTCTCCTAAATGCACCAAACGATTCTGATAAAAATTTTGAATGATGTAGCCCTTTAAATTTAGAACAAGATAACGTGACTCCCATTTCTGTAAAAATTCTGGTTCGAAAGTTATTGTAAATTATGTAATTTTCCTATAAAAATCTCCATAACATAACGAAACATTTAATTTTCTCCTAAATGAACCAAACGATTCTGATAAAAATTTAGAATGATGTAGCCCTTTAAATTCTGAACAAGATAACGTGACTCCCATTTCTGTAAAAATTCTGGTTCAAAAGTTATTGTAAATTATGTTATTTTCCCATAAAAATCTCTATAACATAACGAAACATCTAAATTTTCTCGTAAATGCACCAAACGATTCTGATAAAAATTTAGAATGATGTAGCCCTTTAAATTCTGAACAAAATGGCGTGACTCCCATTTCTGTAAACATTCTGGTTCAAAAGTTATTGTAAATTATGTTTTTACCCATAAAAATCTCCATAACATAACCAAACATCAAAATTTTCTCCTAAATGCACCAAACGATTCTGATAAAAATTTTGAATGATGTAGTCCTTTAAATTTAGAACAAGATGGCGTGACTCCCATTACTGTAAAAATTCTGGTTCAAAAGTTATTGTAAATTATGTTATTTTCCCATAAAAATCTCCATAACATAACGAAACATCTAAATTTTCTCCTAAATGCACCAAACGATTCTGATAAAAATTTAGAATGATGTAGCCCTTTAAATTCTGAACAAGATGGCGTGACTCCCATTTCCGTAAAAATTCAGGTTCAAAAGTAATTGTAAATTATGTTATTTTCCCATAAAAATCTCCATAACATAACGAAACATCTAAATTTTCTCGTAAATGCACCAAACGATTCTGATAAAAATTTAGAATGATGTAGCCCTTTAAATTCTGAACAAAATGGCGTGACTCCCATTTCCGTAAAAATTCAGGTTCAAAAGTTATTGTAAATTATGTTATTTTACCATAAAAATCTCCATAACATAACGAAACATCAAAATTTTCTCCTAATTGCACCAAACGATTCTGATAAAAATTTAGAATGATGTAGCCCTTTAAATTCTGAACAAAATGGCGTGACTCCCATTTCCGTAAAAATTCAGGTTCAAAAGTTATTGTAAATTATGTTATTTTCCCATAAAAATCTCTATAACATAACGAAACATCTAAATTTTCTCCTAAATGCACCAAACGATTCTGATAAAAATGTAGAATGATGTAGCCCTTTGAATTCTGAACAAAATGGCGTGACTCCCATTTCTGTAAAAATTCAGGTTCAAAAGTTATTGTAAATTATGTTATTTTCCCATAAAAATCTCCATAACATAACGAAACATCTAAATTTTCTCGTAAATGCACCAAACGATTCTGATAAAAATTTAGAATGATGTAGCCCTTTAAATTCTAAACAAGATGGCGTGACTCCCATTTCTGTAAAAATTCTGGTTCAAAAGTTATTGTAAATTATGTTATTTTCCCATAAAAATCTCCATAACATAACGAAACATCAAAATTTTCTCCTAAATGCACCAAACGATTCTGATAAAAATTTAGAATGATGTAGCCCTTTAAATTCTGAACAAAATGGCGTGACTCCCATTTCTGTAAAAATTCTGGTATAAAAGTTATTGTAAATTATGTTATTTTCCCATAAAAATCTCCATAACATAACGAAACATCTAAATTTTCTCCTAAATGCACCAAACGATTCTGATAAAAATTTAGAATGATGTAGCTCTTTAAATTCTGAACAAAATGGTGTGACTCCCATTACTGTATGCTACTAAAAAAAATCTCCATAACATAACGAAACATCAAAATTTTCTCCTAAATGCACCAAACGATTCTGATAAAAATTTAGAATGATGTAGCCCTTTAAATTCTGAACAAAATGGCGTGACTCCCATTTCTGTAAAAATTCTGGTATAAAAGTTATTGTAAATTATGTTATTTTCCCATAAAAATCCATAACTCCATAACATAACGAAACATCTAAATTTTCTCCTAAATGCACCAAACGATTCTGATAAAAATTTAGAATGATGTAGCTCTTTAAATTCTGAACAAAATGGGTGACTCCCATTACTGTAAAAATTCTGGTTCAAAAGTTATTGTAAATTATGTTATTTTCCCATAAAAATCTCCATAACATAACGAAACATCTAAATTTTCTCCTAAATGCACCAAACGATTCTGATAAAAATTTAGAATGATGTAGCCCTTTAAATTCTGAACAAAATGGCGTGACTCCCATTTCCGTAAAAATTCAGGTTCAAAAGTTATTGTAAATTATGTTATTTTACCATAAAAATCTCCATAACATAACGAAACATCAAAATTTTCTCCTAATTGCACCAAACGATTCTGATAAAAATTTAGAATGATGTAGCCCTTTAAATTCTGAACAAAATGGCGTGACTCCCATTTCCGTAAAAATTCAGGTTCAAAAGTTTTTGTAAATTATGTTATTTTCCCACAAAAATCTCCATAACATAACGAAACATCTAAATTTTCTCGTAAATGCACCAAACGATTCTGATAAAAATTTTGAATGATGTAGCCCTTTAAATTTAGAATAAGATGGCGTGACTCCCATTTCTGTAAAAATTCTGGTTCAAAGGTTATTGTAAATTATGTTATTTTCCCATAAAAATCTCCATAACATTACGAAACATTTAATTTTCTCTTAAATGAACCAAACGATTCTGATAAAAATTTAGAATGATGTAGCCCTTTAAATTCTGAACAAGATAACGTGACTCCCATTTCTGTAAAAATTCTGGTTCAAAAGTTATTGTAAATTATGTTATTTTCCCATAAAAATCTCCATAACATAACGAAACATCTAAATTTTCTCCTAAATGCACCAAACGATTCTGATAAAAATTTAGAATGATGTAGCCCTTTAAATTCTGAACAAAATGGCGTGACTCCCATTTCCGTAAAAATTCAGGTTCAAAAGTTATTGTAAATTATGTTATTTTCCCATAAAAATCTCTATAACATAACGAAACATCTAAATTTTCTCGTAAATGCACCAAACGATTCTGATAAAAATTTAGAATGATGTAGCCCTTTAAATTCTAAACAAGATGGCGTGACTCCCATTTCTGTAAAAATTCTGGTTCAAAAGTTATTGTAAATTATGTTATTTTCCCATAAAAATCTCCATAACATAACGAAACATCAAAATTTTCTCCTAAATGCACCAAACGATTCTGATAAAAATTTAAAATGATGTAGCCCTTTAAATTCTGAACAAAATGGCGTGACTCCCATTTCTGTAAAAATTCTGGTTCAAAAGTTATTGTAAATTATGTTATTTTCCCATAAAAATCTCCATAACATAACGAAACATCTAAATTTTCTCCTAAATGCACCAAACGATTCTGATAAAAATTTAGAATGATGTAGCTCTTTAAATTCTGAACAAAATGGTGTGACTCCCATTACTGTAAAAATTCTGGTTCAAAAGTTATTGTAAATTATGTTATTTTCCCATAAAAATCTCCATAACATAACGAAACATCTAAATTTTCTCCTAAATGCACCAAACGATTCTGATAAAAATTTAGAATGATGTAGCCCTTTAAATTCTGAACAAGATGGCGTGACTCCCATTTCCGTAAAAATTCAGGTTCAAAAGTAATTGTAAATTATGTTATTTTCCCATAAAAATCTCTATAACATAACGAAACATCTAAATTTTCTCGTAAATGCACCAAACGATTCTGATAAAAATTTAGAATGATGTAGCCCTTTAAATTCTGAACAAAATGGCGTGACTCCCATTTCCGTAAAAATTCAGGTTCAAAAGTTATTGTAAATTATGTTATTTTACCATAAAAATCTCCATAACATAACGAAACATCAAAATTTTCTCCTAATTGCACCAAACGATTCTGATAAAAATTTAGAATGATGTAGCCCTTTAAATTCTGAACAAAATGGCGTGACTCCCATTTCCGTAAAAATTCAGGTTCAAAAGTAATTGTAAATTATGTTATTTTCCCATAAAAATCTCCATAACATAACGAAACATCTAAATTTTCTCGTAAATGCACCAAACGATTCTGATAAAAATTTAGAATGATGTAGCCCTTTAAATTCTGAACAAAATGGCGTGACTCCCATTTCCGTAAAAATTCAGGTTCAAAAGTTATTGTAAATTATGTTATTTTACCATAAAAATCTCCATAACATAACGAAACATCAAAATTTTCTCCTAATTGCACCAAACGATTCTGATAAAAATTTAGAATGATGTAGCCCTTTAAATTCTGAACAAAATGGCGTGACTCCCATTTCCGTAAAAATTCAGGTTCAAAAGTTATTGTAAATTATGTTATTTTCCCATAAAAATCTCTATAACATAACGAAACATCTAAATTTTCTCCTAAATGCACCAAACGATTCTGATAAAAATGTAGAATGATGTAGCCCTTTGAATTCTGAACAAAATGGCGTGACTCCCATTTCTGTAAAAATTCAGGTTCAAAAGTTATTGTAAATTATGTTATTTTCCCATAAAAATCTCCATAACATAACGAAACATCTAAATTTTCTCGTAAATGCACCAAACGATTCTGATAAAAATTTAGAATGATGTAGCCCTTTAAATTCTAAACAAGATGGCGTGACTCCCATTTCTGTAAAAATTCTGGTTCAAAAGTTATTGTAAATTATGTTATTTTACCATAAAAATCTCCATAACATAACGAAACATCTAAATTTTCTCGTAAATGCACCAAACGATTCTGATAAAAATTTAGAATGATGTAGCCCTTTAAATTCTAAACAAGATGGCGTGACTCCCATTTCTGTAAAAATTCTGGTTCAAAAGTTATTGTAAATTATGTAATTTTCCCATAAAAATCTCCATAACATAACGAAACATCAAAATTTTCTCCTAAATGCACCAAACGATTCTGATAAAAATTTAGAATGATGTAGCCCTTTAAATTCTGAACAAAATGGCGTGACTCCCATTTCTGTAAAAATTCTGGTATAAAAGTTATTGTAAATTATGTTATTTTCCCATAAAAATCTCCATAACATAACGAAACATCTAAATTTTCTCCTAAATGCACCAAACGATTCTGATAAAAATTTAGAATGATGTAGCTCTTTAAATTCTGAACAAAATGGTGTGACTCCCATTACTGTAAAAATTCTGGTTCAAAAGTTATTGTAAATTATGTTATTTTCCCATAAAAATCTCCATAACATAACGAAACATCTAAATTTTCTCCTAAATGCACCAAACGATTCTGATAAAAATTTAGAATGATGTAGCCCTTTAAATTCTGAACAAGATGGCGTGACTCCCATTTCCGTAAAAATTCAGGTTCAAAAGTAATTGTAAATTATGTTATTTTCCCATAAAAATCTCCATAACATAACGAAACATCTAAATTTTCTCGTAAATGCACCAAACGATTCTGATAAAAATTTAGAATGATGTAGCCCTTTAAATTCTGAACAAAATGGCGTGACTCCCATTTCCGTAAAAATTCAGGTTCAAAAGTTATTGTAAATTATGTTATTTTACCATAAAAATCTCCATAACATAACGAAACATCAAAATTTTCTCCTAATTGCACCAAACGATTCTGATAAAAATTTAGAATGATGTAGCCCTTTAAATTCTGAACAAAATGGCGTGACTCCCATTTCCGTAAAAATTCAGGTTCAAAAGTTTTTGTAAATTATGTTATTTTCCCACAAAAATCTCCATAACATAACGAAACATCTAAATTTTCTCGTAAATGCACCAAACGATTCTGATAAAAATTTTGAATGATTTAGCCCTTTAAATTTAGAATAAGATGGCGTGACTCCCATTTCTGTAAAAATTCTGGTTCAAAGGTTATTGTAAATTATGTTATTTTCCCATAAAAATCTCCATAACATTACGAAACATTTAATTTTCTCTTAAATGAACCAAACGATTCTGATAAAAATTTAGAATGTTGTAGCCCTTTAAATTCTGAACAAGATAACGTGACTCCCATTTCTGGAAAAATTCTGGTTCAAAAGTTATTGTAAATTATGTTATTTTCCCATAAAAATCTCCATAACATAACGAAACATCTAAATTTTCTCCTAAATGCACCAAACGATTCTGATAAAAATTTAGAATGATGTAGCCCTTTAAATTCTGAACAAAATGGCGTGACTCCCATTTCCGTAAAAATTCAGGTTCAAAAGTTATTGTAAATTATGTTATTTTCCCATAAAAATCTCTATAACATAACGAAACATCTAAATTTTCTCGTAAATGCACCAAACGATTCTGATAAAAATTTAGAATGATGTAGCCCTTTAAATTCTAAACAAGATGGCGTGACTCCCATTTCTGTAAAAATTCTGGTTCAAAAGTTATTGTAAATTATGTTATTTTCCCATAAAAATCTCCATAACATAACGAAACATCAAAATTTTCTCCTAAATGCACCAAACGATTCTGATAAAAATTTAAAATGATGTAGCCCTTTAAATTCTGAACAAAATGGCGTGACTCCCATTTCTGTAAAAATTCTGGTTCAAAAGTTATTGTAAATTATGTTATTTTCCCATAAAAATCTCCATAACATAACGAAACATTTAAATTTTCTCCTAAATGCACCAAACGATTCTGATAAAAATTTAGAATGATGTAGCTCTTTAAATTCTGAACAAAATGGTGTGACTCCCATTACTGTAAAAATTCTGGTTCAAAAGTTATTGTAAATTATGTTATTTTCCCATAAAAATCTCCATAACATAACGAAACATCTAAATTTTCTCCTAAATGCACCAAACGATTCTGATAAAAATTTAGAATGATGTAGCCCTTTAAATTCTGAACAAGATGGCGTGACTCCCATTTCCGTAAAAATTCAGGTTCAAAAGTAATTGTAAATTATGTTATTTTCCCATAAAAATCTCCATAACATAACGAAACATCTAAATTTTCTCGTAAATGCACCAAACGATTCTGATAAAAATTTAGAATGATGTAGCCCTTTAAATTCTGAACAAAATGGCGTGACTCCCATTTCCGTAAAAATTCAGGTTCAAAAGTTATTGTAAATTATGTTATTTTACCATAAAAATCTCCATAACATAACGAAACATCAAAATTTTCTCCTAATTGCACCAAACGATTCTGATAAAAATTTAGAATGATGTAGCCCTTTAAATTCTGAACAAAATGGCGTGACTCCCATTTCCGTAAAAATTCAGGTTCAAAAGTTTTTGTAAATTATGTTATTTTCCCACAAAAATCTCCATAACATAACGAAACATCTAAATTTTCTCGTAAATGCACCAAACGATTCTGATAAAAATTTTGAATGATGTAGCCCTTTAAATTTAGAATAAGATGGCGTGACTCCCATTTCTGTAAAAATTCTGGTTCAAAGGTTATTGTAAATTATGTTATTTTCCCATAAAAATCTCCATAACATTACGAAACATTTAATTTTCTCTTAAATGAACCAAACGATTCTGATAAAAATTTAGAATGATGTAGCCCTTTAAATTCTGAACAAGATAACGTGACTCCCATTTCTGTAAAAATTCTGGTTCAAAAGTTATTGTAAATTATGTTATTTTCCCATAAAAATCTCCATAACATAACGAAACATCTAAATTTTCTCCTAAATGCACCAAACGATTCTGATAAAAATTTAGAATGATGTAGCCCTTTAAATTCTGAACAAAATGGCGTGGTTCCCATTTCTGTACAAATTCTGGTTCAAAAGTTATTGTAAATTATGTTTTTACCCATAAAAATCTCCATAACATAACGAAACAACTAAATTTTCTCCTAAATGCACCAAACGATTCTGATAAAAATTTTGAATGATGTAGCCCTTTAAATTTAGAACAAGATGGCGTGACTCCCATTTCTGTAAAAATTCTGGTTCAAAAGTTATTGTAAATTATGTTATTTTCCCATAAAAATGTCCATAACGTAACGAAACATCTAAATTTTCTCCTAAATGCACCAAACGATTCTGATAAAAATTTAGAATGATGTAGCCCTTTAAATTCTGAACAAAATGGCGTGACTCCCATTTCTGTAAAAATTCTGGTTCAAAAGTTATTGTAAATTGTGTTTTTACCCATAAAAATCTCCATAACATAACGAAACATCTAAATTTTCTCCTAAATGCACCAAACGATTCTGATAAAAATGTAGAATGATGTAGCCCTTTAAATTCTGAACAAAATGGCGTGACTCCCATTACTGTAAAAATTCTGGTTCAAAAGTTATTGTAAATTATGTTATTTTCCAATAAAAATCTCCATAACATAACGAAACATCTAAATTTTCTCCTAAATGCACCAAACGATTCTGATAAAAATTTAGAATGATGTAGCCCTTGTAATTCTGAACAAGATAACGTGACTCCCATTTCTGTAAAAATTCTGGTTCAAAAGTTATTGTAAATTATGTTATTTTCCCATAAAAATCTCCATAACATTACGAAACATTTAATTTTCTCCTAAATGAACCAAACGATTCTGATAAAAATGTAGAATGATGTAGCCCTTTAAATTCTGAACAAAATGGCGTGACTCCCATTACTGTAAAAATTCTGGTTCAAAAGTTATTGTAAATTATGTTATTTTCCAATAAAAATCTCCATAACATAACGAAACATCTAAATTTTCTCCTAAATGCACCAAACGATTCTGATAAAAATTTAGAATGATGTAGCCCTTGTAATTCTGAACAAGATAACGTGACTCCCATTTCTGTAAAAATTCTGGTTCAAAAGTTATTGTAAATTATGTTATTTTCCCATAAAAATTTCATAACATAACGAAACATCAACATT
The DNA here is from genome assembly GCF_028750875.1 of Macrosteles quadrilineatus. Lineage (NCBI taxonomy): Eukaryota > Metazoa > Arthropoda > Insecta > Hemiptera > Cicadellidae > Macrosteles > Macrosteles quadrilineatus. The sequence goes on from NW_026542821.1 coordinate 110,228, forward strand.
TTCTCCTAAATGCACCAAACGATTCTGATAAAAATTTAGAATGATGTAGCCCTTTAAATTCTGAACAAAATGGCGTGACTCCCATTTCTGTAAAAATTCTGGTTCAAAAGTTATTGTAAATTATGTTTTTACCCATAAAAATCTCCATAACATAACGAAACATCAAAATTTTCTCGTAAATGCACCAAACGATTCTGATAAAAATTTTGAATGATGTAGCCCTTTAAATTTAGAACAAGATGGCGTGACTCCCATTTCTGTAAAAATTCTGGTTCGAAAGTTATTGTAAATTATGTTATTTTCCCATAAAAATCTCCATAACATAACGAAACATCTAAATTTTCTCGTAAATGCACCAAACGATTCTGATAAAAATTTTGAATGATGTAGCCCTTTAAATTTAGAACAAGATGGCGTGACTCCCATTTCTGTAAAAATTTTGGTTCAAAAGTTATTGTAAATTATGTTATTTTCCCATAAAAATCTCCATAACATAACGAAACATCTAAATTTTCTCCTAAATGCACCAAACGATTCTGATAAAAATTTAGAATGATGTAGCCCTTTAAATTCTAAACAAAATGGCGTGACTCCCATTTCCGTAAAAATTCAGGTTCAAAAGTTATTGTAAATTATGTTATTTTCCCATAAAAATCTCCATAACATAACGAAACATCTAAATTTTCTCGTAAATGCACCAAACGATTCTGATAACAATTTTGAATGATGTAGCCCTTTAAATTTAGAACAAGATGGCGTGACTCCCATTTCTGTAAAAATTCTGGTTCAAAAGTTATTGTAAATTATGTTATTTTCCCATAAAAATCTCTATAACATAACGAAACATCTAAATTTTCTCGTAAATGCACCAAACGATTCTGATAACAATTTTGAATGATGTAGCCCTTTAAATTTAGAACAAGATGGCGTGACTCCCATTTCTGTAAAAATTCTGGTTCAAAAGTTATTGTAAATTATGTTATTTTCCCATAAAAATCTCCATAACATTACGAAACATTTAATTTTCTCTTAAATGAACCAAACGATTCTGATAAAAATTTAGAATGATGTAGCCCTTTAAATTCTGAACAAGATAACGTGACTCCCATTTCTTTAAAAATTCTGGTTCAAAAGTTATTGTAAATTATGTTATTTTCCCATAAAAATCTCCATAACATAACGAAACATCTAAATTTTCTCCTAAATGCACCAAACGATTCTGATAAAAATTAAGAATGATGTAGCCCTTTAAATTCTGAACAAAATGGCGTGACTCCCATTTCTGTAAAAATTCTGGTTCAAAAGTTATTGTAAATTATGTTTTTACCCATAAAAATCTCCATAACATAACGAAACAACTAAATTTTCTCCTAAATGCACCAAACGATTCTGATAAAAATTTAGAATGATGTAGCCCTTTAAATTCTGAACAAAATGGCGTGACTCCCATTTCTGTAAAAATGCTGGTTCAAAAGTTATTGTAAATTATGTTTTTACCCATAAAAATCTCCATAACATAACGAAACAACTAAATTTTCTCCTAAATGCACCAAACGATTCTGATAAAAATTTTGAATGATGTAGCCCTTTAAATTCTGAACAAAATAACGTGACTCCCATTTCCGTAAAAATTCAGGTTCAAAAGTTATTGTAAATTATGTTATTTTCCCATAAAAATCTCCATAACATAACGAAACATCTAAATTTACTCGTAAATGCACCAAACGATTCTGATAACAATTTTGAATGATGTAGCCCTTTAAATTTAGAACAAGATGGCGTGACTCCCATTTCTGTAAAAATTCTGGTTCAAAAGTTATTGTAAATTATGTTATTTTCCATAAAAATCTCCATAACATTACGAAACATTTAATTTTCTCTTAAATGAACCAAACGATTCTGATAAAAATTTAGAATGATGTAGCCCTTTAAATTCTGAACAAGATAACGTGACTCCCATTTCCGTAAAAATTCAGGTTCAAAAGTTATTGTAAATTATGTTATTTTCCCATAAAAATCTCTATAACATAACGAAACATCTAAATTTTCTCGTAAATGCACCAAACGATTCTGATAACAATTTTGAATGATGTAGCCCTTTAAATTTAGAACAAGATGGCGTGACTCCCATTTCTGTAAAAATTCTGGTTCAAAAGTTATTGTAAATTATGTTATTTTCCCATAAAAATCTCCATAACATTACGAAACATTTAATTTTCTCTTAAATGAACCAAACGATTCTGATAAAAATTTAGAATGATGTAGCCCTTTAAATTCTGAACAAGATAACGTGACTCCCATTTCTTTAAAAATTCTGGTTCAAAAGTTATTGTAAATTATGTTATTTTCCCATAAAAATCTCCATAACATAACGAAACATCTAAATTTTCTCCTAAATGCACCAAACGATTCTGATAAAAATTAAGAATGATGTAGCCCTTTAAATTCTGAACAAAATGGCGTGACTCCCATTTCTGTAAAAATTCTGGTTCAAAAGTTATTGTAAATTATGTTTTTACCCATAAAAATCTCCATAACATAACGAAACAACTAAATTTTCTCCTAAATGCACCAAACGATTCTGATAAAAATTTAGAATGATGTAGCCCTTTAAATTCTGAACAAAATGGCGTGACTCCCATTTCTGTAAAAATGCTGGTTCAAAAGTTATTGTAAATTATGTTTTTACCCATAAAAATCTCCATAACATAACGAAACAACTAAATTTTCTCCTAAATGCACCAAACGATTCTGATAAAAATTTTGAATGATGTAGCCCTTTAAATTCTGAACAAAATAACGTGACTCCCATTTCCTTAAAAATTCAGGTTCAAAAGTTATTGTAAATTATGTTATTTTACCATAAAAATCTCCATAACATAACGAAACATCAAAATTTTCTCCTAATTGCACCAAACGATTCTGATAAAAATTTAGAATGATGTAGCCCTTTAAATTCTGAACAAAATGGCGTGACTCCCATTTCCGTAAAAATTCAGGTTCAAAAGTTATTGTAAATTATGTTATTTTCCCATAAAAATCTCCATAACATAACGAAACATCTAAATTTTCTCGTAAATGCACCAAACGATTCTGATAAAAATTTAGAATGATGTAGCCCTTTAAATTTAGAACAAGATGGCGTGACTCCCATTTCTGTAAAAATTCTGGTTCAAAAGTTATTGTAAATTATGTTATTTTCCCATAAAAATCTCCATAATATAACGAAACATCTAAATTTTCTCCTAAATGCACCAAACGATTCTGATAAAAATTTAGAATGATGTAGCCCTTTAAATTCTGAACAAAATGGCGTGACTCCCATTTCTGTACAAATTCTGGTTCAAAAGTTATTGTAAATTATGTTTTTACCCATAAAAATCTCCATAACATAACGAAACAACTAAATTTTCTCCTAAATGCACAAAACGATTCTGATAAAAATTTTGAATGATGTAGCCCTTTAAATTTAGAACAAGATGGCGTGACTCCCATTTCTGTAAAAATTCTGGTTCAAAAGTTATTGTAAATTATGTTATTTTCCCATACAAATCTCCATAACATAACAAAACATCTAAATTTTCTCCTAAATGCACCAAACGATTCTGATAAAAATTTAGAATGATGTAGCCCTTTAAATTCTGAACAAAATGGCGTGACTCCCATTTCTGTAAAAATTCTGGTTCAAAAGTTATTGTAAATTGTGTTTTTACCCATAAAAATCTCCATAACATAACGAAACATCTAAATTTTCTCCTAAATGCACCAAACGATTCTGATAAAAATGTAGAATGATGTAGCCCTTTAAATTCTGAACAAAATGGCGTGACTCCCATTACTGTAAAAATTCTGGTTCAAAAGTTATTGTAAATTATATTATTTTCCAATAAAAATCTCCATAACATAACGAAACATCTAAATTTTCTCCTAAATGCACCAAACGATTCTGATAAAAATTTAGAATGATGTAGCCCTTTTAATTCTGAACAAGATAACGTGACTCCCATTTCTGTAAAAATTCTGGTTCAAAAGTTATTGTAAATTATGTTATTTTCCCATAAAAATCTCCATAACATTACGAAACATTTAATTTTCTCCTAAATGAACCAAATGATTCTGATAAAAATTTAGAATGATGTAGCTCTTTTAATTCTGAACAAGATAACGTGACTCCCATTTCTGTAAAAATTCTGGTTCAAAAGTTATTGTAAATTATGTTATTTTCCCATAAAAATTTCATAACATAACGAAACATCAACATTTTCTCCTAAATGCACCAAACGATTCTGATAAAAATTTAGAATGATGTAGCCCTTAAAATTCTGAACAAAATGGCGTGACTCCCATTTCTGTAAAAATTCTGGTTCAAAAGTTATTGTAAATTATGTTTTTACCCATAAAAATCTCCATAACATAACGAAACATCAAAATTTTCTCGTAAATGCACCAAACGATTCTGATAAAAATTTTGAATGATGTAGCCCTTTAAATTTAGAACAAGATGGCGTGACTCCCATTTCTGTAAAAATTCTAGTTCAAAAGTTATTGTAAATTATGTTATTTTCCCATAAAAATCTCCATAACATAACGAAACATCTAAATTTTCTCGTAAATGCACCAAACGATTCTGATAAAAATTTTGAATGATGTAGCCCTTTAAATTTAGAACAAGATGGCGTGACTCCCATTTCTGTAAAAATTTTGGTTCAAAAGTTATTGTAAATTATGTTATTTTCCCATAAAAATCTCCATAACATAACGAAACATCTAAATTTTCTCCTTAATGCACCAAACGATTCTGATAAAAATTTAGAATGATGTAGCCGTTTAAATTCTGAACAAAATGGCGTGACTCCCATTACTGTAAAAATTCTGGTTCAAAAGTTATTGTAAATTATGTTATTTTCCAATAAAAATCTCCATAACATAACGAAACATCTAAATTTTCTCCTAAATGCACCAAACGATTCTGATAAAAATTTTGAATGATGTAGCCCTTTAAATTTAGAACAAGATAACGTGACTCCCATTTCTGTAAAAATTCTGGTTCGAAAGTTTTTGTAAATTATGTCATTTTTCCATAAAAATCTCCATAACATAACGAAACATCTAAATTTTCTCCTAAATGCACCAAACGATTCTGATAAAAATTTAGAATGATGTAGCCCTTTAAATTCTGAACAAAATGGCGTGACTCCCATTTCTGTAAAAATTTTGGTTCAAAAGTTATTGTAAATTATGTTATTTTCCCATAAAAATCTCCATAACATAACGAAACATCTAAATTTTCTCCTAAATGCACCAAACGATTCTGATAAAAATTTTGAATGATGTAGCCCTTTAAATTTAGAACAAGATGGCGTGACTCCCATTTCTGAAAAAATTCTGGTTCGAAAGTTATTGTAAATTATGTTATTTTCCCATAAAAATCTCCATAACATAACGAAACATCTAAATTTTCTCGTAAATGCATCAAACGATTCTGATAAAAATTTTGAATGATGTAGCCCTTTAAATTTAGAACAAGATGGCGTGACTCCCATTTCTGTAAAAATTTTGGTTCAAAAGTTATTGTAAATTATGTTATTTTCCCATAAAAATCTCCATAACATAACGAAACATCTAAATTTTCTCCTAAATGCACCAAACGATTCTGATAAAAATTTTGAATGATGTAGCCCTTTAAATTTAGAACAAGATGGCGTGACTCCCATTTCTGTAAAAATTCTGGTTCGAAAGTTTTTGTAAATTATGTTATTTTTCCATAAAAATCTCCATAACATAACGAAACATCTAAATTTTCTCCTAAATGCACCAAACGATTCTGATAAAAATTTAAAATGATGTAGCCCTTTAAATTCTGAACAAAATGGCGTGACTCCCATTTCTGTAAAAATTCTGGTTCAAAAGTTATTGTAAATTATGTTATTTTCCCATAAAAATCTCCATAACATAACGAAACATCTAAATTTTCTCCTAAATGCACAAAACGATTCTGATAAAAATTTTGAATGATGTAGCCCTTTAAATTTAGAACAAGATGGCGTGACTCCCATTTCTGTAAACTTTCTGGTTCAAAAGTTATTGTAAATTATGTTATTTTCCCATAAAAATCTCCATAACATAACGAAACATCTAAATTTTCTCCTAAATGCACCAAACGATTCTGATAAAAATTTAGAATGATGTAGCCGTTTAAATTCTGAACAAAATGGCGTGACTCCCATTTCTGTAAAGATTCAGGTTCAAAAGTTATTGTAAATTATGTTATTTTCCCATAAAAATCTCCATAACATAACGAAACATCAAAATTTTCTCCTAAATGCACCAAACGATTCTGATAAAAATTTAGAATGATGTAGCCCTTTAAATTCTGAACAAAATGGCGTGACTCCCATTACTGTAAAAATTCTGGTTCAAAAGTTATTGTAAATTATGTTATTTTCCAATAAAAATCTCCATAACATAACGAAACATCTAAATTTTCTCCTAAATGCACCAAACGATTCTGATAAAAATTTAGAATGATGTAGCCCTTTAAATTCTGAACAAAATGGCGTGACTCCCATTTCCGTAAAAATTCAGGTTCAAAAGTTATTTTAAATTATGTTATTTTCCCATAAAAATCTCCATAACATAACGAAACATCTAAATTTTCTCCTAAATGCACCAAACGATTCTGATAAAAATTTAGAATGATGTAGCCCTTTAAATTCTGAACAAAATGGCGTGACTCCCATTTCTGTACAAATTCTAGTTCAAAAGTTATTGTAAATTATGTTTTTACCTATAAAAATCTCCATAACATAACGAAACAACTAAATTTTCTCCTAAATGCACCAAACGATTCTGATAAAAATTTTGAATGATGTAGCCCTTTAAATTCTGAACAAAATGGCGTGACTCCCATTTCTGAAAAAAATTCTGGTTCAAAAGTTATTGTAAATTATGTTTTTACCCATAAAAATCTCCATAACATAACAAAACATCAAAATTTTCTCCTAAATGCACCAAACGATTCTGATAAAAATTTTGAATGATGTAGCCCTTTAAATTTAGAACAAGATGGCGTGACTCCCATTTCTGTAAAAATTCTGGTTCGAAAGTTATTGTAAATTATGTAATTTTCCTATAAAAATCTCCATAACATAACGAAACATTTAATTTTCTCCTAAATGAACCAAACGATTCCGATAAAAATTTAGAATGATGTAGCCCTCTAAATTCTGAACAAGATAACGTGACTCCCATTTCTGTAAAAATTCTGGTTCAAAAGTTATTGTAAATTATGTTATTTTCCCATAAAAATCTCTATAACATAACGAAACATCTAAATTTTCTCGTAAATGCACCAAACGATTCTGATAAAAATTTAGAATGATGTAGCCCTTTAAATTCTGAACAAAATGGCGTGACTCCCATTTCTGTAAACATTCTGGTTCAAAAGTTATTGTAAATTATGTTTTTACCCATAAAAATCTCCATAACATAACAAAACATCAAAATTTTCTCCTAAATGCATCAAACGATTCTGATAAAAATTTTGAATGATGTAGCCCTTTAAATTTAGAACAAGATGGCGTGACTCCCATTTCTGTAAAAATTTTGGTTCAAAAGTTATTGTAAATTATGTTATTTTCCCATAAAAATCTCCATAACATAACGAAACATCTAAATTTTCTCCTAAATGCACCAAACGATTCTGATAAAAATTTTGAATGATGTAGCCCTTTAAATTTAGAACAAGATGGCGTGACTCCCATTTCTGTAAAAATTCTGGTTCGAAAGTTTTTGTAAATTATGTTATTTTTCCATAAAAATCTCCATAACATAACGAAACATCTAAATTTTCTCCTAAATGCACCAAACGATTCTGATAAAAATTTAAAATGATGTAGCCCTTTAAATTCTGAACAAAATGGCGTGACTCCCATTTCTGTAAAAATTCTGGTTCAAAAGTTATTGTAAATTATGTTATTTTCCCATAAAAATCTCCATAACATAACGAAACATCTAAATTTTCTCCTAAATGCACAAAACGATTCTGATAAAAATTTTGAATGATGTAGCCCTTTAAATTTAGAACAAGATGGCGTGACTCCCATTTCTGTAAACTTTCTGGTTCAAAAGTTATTGTAAATTATGTTATTTTCCCATAAAAATCTCCATAACATAACGAAACATCTAAATTTTCTCCTAAATGCACCAAACGATTCTGATAAAAATTTAGAATGATGTAGCCGTTTAAATTCTGAACAAAATGGCGTGACTCCCATTTCTGTAAAGATTCAGGTTCAAAAGTTATTGTAAATTATGTTATTTTCCCATAAAAATCTCCATAACATAACGAAACATCAAAATTTTCTCCTAAATGCACCAAACGATTCTGATAAAAATTTAGAATGATGTAGCCCTTTAAATTCTGAACAAAATGGCGTGACTCCCATTACTGTAAAAATTCTGGTTCAAAAGTTATTGTAAATTATGTTATTTTCCAATAAAAATCTCCATAACATAACGAAACATCTAAATTTTCTCCTAAATGCACCAAACGATTCTGATAAAAATTTAGAATGATGTAGCCCTTTAAATTCTGAACAAAATGGCGTGACTCCCATTTCCGTAAAAATTCAGGTTCAAAAGTTATTTTAAATTATGTTATTTTCCCATAAAAATCTCCATAACATAACGAAACATCTAAATTTTCTCCTAAATGCACCAAACGATTCTGATAAAAATTTAGAATGATGTAGCCCTTTAAATTCTGAACAAAATGGCGTGACTCCCATTTCTGTACAAATTCTAGTTCAAAAGTTATTGTAAATTATGTTTTTACCTATAAAAATCTCCATAACATAACGAAACAACTAAATTTTCTCCTAAATGCACCAAACGATTCTGATAAAAATTTTGAATGAAGTAGCCCTTTAAATTAAGAACAAGATGGCGTGACTCCCATTTCTGTAAAAATTCTGGTTCAAAAGTTATTGTAAATTATGTTATTTTCCCATAAAAATCTCCATAACATAACGAAACATCTAAATTTTCTCCTAAATGCATCAAACGATTCTGATAAAAATTTAGAATGATGTAGCCGTTTAAATTCTGAACAAAATGGCGTGACTCCCATTTCTGAAAAAAATTCTGGTTCAAAAGTTATTGTAAATTATGTTTTTACCCATAAAAATCTCCATAACATAACAAAACATCAAAATTTTCTCCTAAATGCACCAAACGATTCTGATAAAAATTTTGAATGATGTAGCCCTTTAAATTTAGAACAAGATGGCGTGACTCCCATTTCTGTAAAAATTCTGGTTCGAAAGTTATTGTAAATTATGTAATTTTCCTATAAAAATCTCCATAACATAACGAAACATTTAATTTTCTCCTAAATGAACCAAACGATTCTGATAAAAATTTAGAAAGATGTAGCCCTCTAAATTCTGAACAAGATAACGTGACTCCCATTTCTGTAAAAATTCTGGTTCAAAAGTTATTGTAAATTATGTTATTTTCCCATAAAAATCTCTATAACATAACGAAACATCTAAATTTTCTCGTAAATGCACCAAACGATTCTGATAAAAATTTAGAATGATGTAGCCCTTTAAATTCTGAACAAAATGGCGTGACTCCCATTTCTGTAAACATTCTGGTTCAAAAGTTATTGTAAATTATGTTTTTACCCATAAAAATCTCCATAACATAACAAAACATCAAAATTTTCTCCTAAATGCACCAAACGATTCTGATAAAAATTTTGAATGATGTAGCCCTTTAAATTTAGAACAAGATGGCGTGACTCCCATTTCTGTAAAAATTCTGGTTCAAAAGTTATTGTAAATTATGTTATTTTCCCATAAAAATCTCTATAACATAATGAAACATCTAAATTTTCTCGTAAATGCACCAAACGATTCTGATAAAAATTTAGAATGATGTAGCCCTTTTAATTCTGAACAAGATAACGTGACTCCCATTTCTGTAAAAATTCTGGTTCAAAAGTTATTGTAAATTATGTTATTTTCCCATAAAAATCTCCATAACATTACGAAACATTTAATTTTCTCCTAAATGAACCAAATGATTCTGATAAAAATTTAGAATGATGTAGCTCTTTTAATTCTGAACAAGATAACGTGACTCCCATTTCTGTAAAAATTCTGGTTCAAAAGTTATTGTAAATTATGTTATTTTCCCATAAAAATTTCATAACATAACGAAACATCAACATTTTCTCCTAAATGCACCAAACGATTCTGATAAAAATTTAGAATGATGTAGCCCTTAAAATTCTGAACAAAATGGCGTGACTCCCATTTCTGTAAAAATTCTGGTTCAAAAGTTATTGTAAATTATGTTTTTACCCATAAAAATCTCCATAACATAACGAAACATCAAAATTTTCTCGTAAATGCACCAAACGATTCTGATAAAAATTTTGAATGATGTAGCCCTTTAAATTTAGAACAAGATGGCGTGACTCCCATTTCTGTAAAAATTCTAGTTCAAAAGTTATTGTAAATTATGTTATTTTCCCATAAAAATCTCCATTACATAACGAAACATCTAAATTTTCTCGTAAATGCACCAAACGATTCTGATAAAAATTTTGAATGATGTAGCCCTTTAAATTTAGAACAAGATGGCGTGACTCCCATTTCTGTAAAAATTTTGGTTCAAAAGTTATTGTAAATTATGTTATTTTCCCATAAAAATCTCCATAACATAACGAAACATCTAAATTTTCTCCTTAATGCACCAAACGATTCTGATAAAAATTTAGAATGATGTAGCCGTTTAAATTCTGAACAAAATGGCGTGACTCCCATTACTGTAAAAATTCTGGTTCAAAAGTTATTGTAAATTATGTTATTTTCCAATAAAAATCTCCATAACATAACGAAACATCTAAATTTTCTCCTAAATGCACCAAACGATTCTGATAAAAATTTTGAATGATGTAGCCCTTTAAATTTAGAACAAGATAACGTGACTCCCATTTCTGTAAAAATTCTGGTTCGAAAGTTTTTGTAAATTATGTCATTTTTCCATAAAAATCTCCATAACATAACGAAACATCTAAATTTTCTCCTAAATGCACCAAACGATTCTGATAAAAATTTAGAATGATGTAGCCCTTTAAATTCTGAACAAAATGGCGTGACTCCCATTTCTGTAAAAATTTTGGTTCAAAAGTTATTGTAAATTATGTTATTTTCCCATAAAAATCTCCATAACATAACGAAACATCTAAATTTTCTCCTAAATGCACCAAACGATTCTGATAAAAATTTTGAATGATGTAGCCCTTTAAATTTAGAACAAGATGGCGTGACTCCCATTTCTGAAAAAATTCTGGTTCGAAAGTTATTGTAAATTATGTTATTTTCCCATAAAAATCTCCATAACATAACGAAACATCTAAATTTTCTCGTAAATGCATCAAACGATTCTGATAAAAATTTTGAATGATGTAGCCCTTTAAATTTAGAACAAGATGGCGTGACTCCCATTTCTGTAAAAATTTTGGTTCAAAAGTTATTGTAAATTATGTTATTTTCCCATAAAAATCTCCATAACATAACGAAACATCTAAATTTTCTCCTAAATGCACCAAACGATTCTGATAAAAATTTTGAATGATGTAGCCCTTTAAATTTAGAACAAGATGGCGTGACTCCCATTTCTGTAAAAATTCTGGTTCGAAAGTTTTTGTAAATTATGTTATTTTTCCATAAAAATCTCCATAACATAACGAAACATCTAAATTTTCTCCTAAATGCACCAAACGATTCTGATAAAAATTTAAAATGATGTAGCCCTTTAAATTCTGAACAAAATGGCGTGACTCCCATTTCTGTAAAAATTCTGGTTCAAAAGTTATTGTAAATTATGTTATTTTCCCATAAAAATCTCCATAACATAACGAAACATCTAAATTTTCTCCTAAATGCACAAAACGATTCTGATAAAAATTTTGAATGATGTAGCCCTTTAAATTTAGAACAAGATGGCGTGACTCCCATTTCTGTAAACTTTCTGGTTCAAAAGTTATTGTAAATTATGTTATTTTCCCATAAAAATCTCCATAACATAACGAAACATCTAAATTTTCTCCTAAATGCACCAAACGATTCTGATAAAAATTTAGAATGATGTAGCCGTTTAAATTCTGAACAAAATGGCGTGACTCCCATTTCTGTAAAGATTCAGGTTCAAAAGTTATTGTAAATTATGTTATTTTCCCATAAAAATCTCCATAACATAACGAAACATCAAAATCTTCTCCTAAATGCACCAAACGATTCTGATAAAAATTTAGAATGATGTAGCCCTTTAAATTCTGAACAAAATGGCGTGACTCCCATTACTGTAAAAATTCTGGTTCAAAAGTTATTGTAAATTATGTTATTTTCCAATAAAAATCTCCATAACATAACGAAACATCTAAATTTTCTCCTAAATGCACCAAACGATTCTGATAAAAATTTAGAATGATGTAGCCCTTTAAATTCTGAACAAAATGGCGTGACTCCCATTTCCGTAAAAATTCAGGTTCAAAAGTTATTTTAAATTATGTTATTTTCCCATAAAAATCTCCATAACATAACGAAACATCTAAATTTTCTCCTAAATGCACCAAACGATTCTGATAAAAATTTAGAATGATGTAGCCCTTTAAATTCTGAACAAAATGGCGTGACTCCCATTTCTGTACAAATTCTAGTTCAAAAGTTATTGTAAATTATGTTTTTACCTATAAAAATCTCCATAACATAACGAAACAACTAAATTTTCTCCTAAATGCACCAAACGATTCTGATAAAAATTTTGAATGATGTAGCCCTTTAAATTAAGAACAAGATGGCGTGACTCCCATTTCTGTAAAAATTCTGGTTCAAAAGTTATTGTAAATTATGTTATTTTCCCATAAAAATCTCCATAACATAACGAAACATCTAAATTTTCTCCTAAATGCATCAAACGATTCTGATAAAAATTTAGAATGATGTAGCCGTTTAAATTCTGAACAAAATGGCGTGACTCCCAATTCTGAAAAAAATTCTGGTTCAAAAGTTATTGTAAATTATGTTTTTACCCATAAAAATCTCCATAACATAACAAAACATCAAAATTTTCTCCTAAATGCACCAAACGATTCTGATAAAAATTTTGAATGATGTAGCCCTTTAAATTTAGAACAAGATGGCGTGACTCCCATTTCTGTAAAAATTCTGGTTCGAAAGTTATTGTAAATTATGTAATTTTCCTATAAAAATCTCCATAACATAACGAAACATTTAATTTTCTCCTAAATGAACCAAACGATTCTGATAAAAATTTAGAATGATGTAGCCCTTTAAATTCTGAACAAGATAACGTGACTCCCATTTCTGTAAAAATTCTGGTTCAAAAGTTATTGTAAATTATGTTATTTTCCCATAAAAATCTCTATAACATAACGAAACATCTAAATTTTCTCGTAAATGCACCAAACGATTCTGATAAAAATTTAGAATGATGTAGCCCTTTAAATTCTGAACAAAATGGCGTGACTCCCATTTCTGTAAACATTCTGGTTCAAAAGTTATTGTAAATTATGTTTTTACCCATAAAAATCTCCATAACATAACAAAACATCAAAATTTTCTCCTAAATGCACCAAACGATTCTGATAAAAATTTTGAATGATGTAGCCCTTTAAATTTAGAACAAGATGGCGTGACTCCCATTTCTGTAAAAATTCTGGTTCAAAAGTTATTGTAAATTATGTTATTTTCCCATAAAAATCTCTATAACATAATGAAACATCTAAATTTTCTCGTAAATGCACCAAACGATTCTGATAAAAATTTAGAATGATGTAGCCCTTTAAATTCTGAACAAGATAACGTGACTCCCATTTCTGTAAAAATTCTGGTTCAAAAGTTATTGTAAATTATGTTATTTTCCCATTAAAAATTCCATAACATAACGAAACATCAAAATTTTCTCCTAAATGCACCAAACGATTCTGATAAAAATTTAGAATGATGTAGCCCTTTAAATTCTGAACAAAATGGCGTGACTCCCATTTCCGTAAAAATTCAGGTTCAAAAGTTATTGTAAATTATGTTATTTTCCCATAAAAATCTCTATAACATAACGAAACATCTAAATTTTCTCGTAAATGCACCAAACGATTCTGATAAAAATTTAGAATGATGTAGCCCTTTAAATTCTAAACAAGATGGCGTGACTCCCATTTCTGTAAAAATTTTGGTTCAAAAGTTATTGTAAATTATGTTATTTTCCCATAAAAATCTCCATAACATAACGAAACATCTAAATTTTCTCCTAAATGCACCAAACGATTCTGATAAAAATTTAGAATGATGTAGCCGTTTAAATTCTGAACAAAATGGCGTGACTCCCATTACTGTAAAAATTCTGGTTCAAAAGTTATTGTAAATTATGTTATTTTCCAATAAAAATCTCCATAACATAACGAAACATCTAAATTTTCTCCTAAATGCACCAAACGATTCTGATAAAAATTTTGAATGATGTAGCCCTTTAAATTTAGAACAAGATAACGTGACTCCCATTTCTGTAAAAATTCTGGTTCAAAAGTTATTGTAAATTATGTTATTTTCCAATAAAAATCTCCATAACATAACGAAACATCTAAATTTTCTCCTAAATGCACCAAACGATTCTGATAAAAATTTTGAATGATGTAGCCCTTTAAATTTAGAACAAGATAACGTGACTCCCATTTCTGTAAAAATTCTGGTTCGAAAGTTTTTGTAAATTATGTTATTTTTCCATAAAAATCTCCATAACATAACGAAACATCTAAATTTTCTCCTAAATGCACCAAACGATTCTGATAAAAATTTAAAATGATGTAGCCCTTTAAATTCTGAACAAAATGGCGTGACTCCCATTTCTGTAAAAATTCTGGTTCAAAAGTTATTGTAAATTATGTTATTTTCCCATAAAAATCTCCATAACATAACGAAACATCTAAATTTTCTCCTAAATGCACCAAACGATTCTAATAAAAATTTAGAATGATGTAGCCCTTTAAATTCTGAACAAAATGGCGTGACTCCCATTACTGTAAAAATTCTGGTTCAAAAGTTATTGTAAATTATGTTATTTTCCAATAAAAATCTCCATAACATAACGAAAAATCTAAATTTTTTCCAAATGCACCAAACGATTCTGATAAAAATTTAGAATGATGTAGCCCTTTAAATTCTGAACAAAATGGCGTGACTCCCATTTCCGTAAAAATTCAGGTTCAAAAGTTATTGTAAATTATGTTATTTTCCCATAAAAATCTCTATAACATAACGAAACATCTAAATTTTCTCGTAAATGCACCAAACGATTCTGATAAAAATTTAGAATGATGTAGCCCTTTAAATTCTAAACAAGATGGCGTGACTCCCATTTCTGTAAAAATTTTGGTTCAAAAGTTATTGTAAATTATGTTATTTTCCCATAAAAATCTCCATAACATAACGAAACATCTAAATTTTCTCCTAAATGCACCAAACGATTCTGATAAAAATTTAGAATGATGTAGCCGTATAAATTCTGAACAAAATGGCGTGACTCCCATTACTGTAAACATTCTGGTTCAAAAGTTATTGTAAATTATGTTTTTACCCATAAAAATCTCCATAACATAACAAAACATCAAAATTTTCTCCTAAATGCACCAAACGATTCTGATAAAAATTTTGAATGATGTAGCCCTTTAAATTTAGAACAAGATGGCGTGACTCCCATTTCTGTAAAAATTCTGGTTCAAAAGTTATTGTAAATTATGTTATTTTCCCATAAAAATCTCTATAACATAATGAAACATCTAAATTTTCTCGTAAATGCACCAAACGATTCTGATAAAAATTTAGAATGATGTAGCCCTTTAAATTCTGAACAAGATAACGTGACTCCCATTTCTGTAAAAATTCTGGTTCAAAAGTTATTGTAAATTATATTATTTTCCCATTAAAAATTCCATAACATAACGAAACATCAAAATTTTCTCCTAAATGCACCAAACGATTCTGATAAAAATTTAGAATGATGTAGCCCTTTAAATTCTGAACAAAATGGCGTGACTCCCATTTCCGTAAAAATTCAGGTTCAAAAGTTATTGTAAATTATGTTATTTTCCCATAAAAATCTCTATAACATAACGAAACATCTAAATTTTCTCGTAAATGCACCAAACGATTCTGATAAAAATTTAGAATGATGTAGCCCTTTAAATTCTAAACAAGATGGCGTGACTCCCATTTCTGTAAAAATTCTGGTTCAAAAGTTATTGTAAATTATGTTATTTTCCCATAAAAATCTCCATAACATAACGAAACATCTAAATTTTCTCCTAAATGCACCAAACGATTCTGATAAAAATTTAGAATGATGTAGCCCTTTAAATTCTGAACAAAATGGCGTGACTCCCATTTCTGTAAAAATTCTGGTTCAAAAGTTATTGTAAATTATGTTATTTTCCCATAAAAATCTCCATAACATAACGAAACATCTAAATTTTCTCCTAAATGCACCAAACGATTCTGATAAAAATTTAGAATGATGTAGCTCTTTAAATTCTGAACAAAATGGTGTGACTCCCATTACTGTAAAAATTCTGGTTCAAAAGTTATTGTAAATTATGTTATTTTCCCATAAAAATCTCCATAACATAACGAAACATCTAAATTTTCTCCTAAATGCACCAAACGATTCTGATAAAAATTTTGAATGATGTAGCCCTTTAAATTTAGAACAAGATAACGTGACTCCCATTTCTGTAAAAATTCTGGTTCAAAAGTTATTGTAAATTATGTTATTTTCCCATAAAAATCTCCATAACATAACGAAACATCTAAATTTTCTCCTAAATGCATCAAACGATTCTGATAAAAATTTAGAATGATGTAGCCGTTTAAATTCTGAACAAAATGGCGTGACTCCCATTTCTGAAAAAAATTCTGGTTCAAAAGTTATTGTAAATTATGTTTTTACCCATAAAAATCTCCATAACATAACAAAACATCAAAGTTTTCTCCTAAATGCACCAAACGATTCTGATAAAAATTTTGAATGATGTAGCCCTTTAAATTTAGAACAAGATGGCGTGACTCCCATTTCTGTAAAAATTCTGGTTCGAAAGTTATTGTAAATTATGTAATTTTCCTATAAAAATCTCCATAACATAACGAAACATTTAATTTTCTCCTAAATGAACCAAACGATTCTGATAAAAATTTAGAATGATGTAGCCCTTTAAATTCTGAACAAGATAACGTGACTCCCATTTCTGTAAAAATTCTGGTTCAAAAGTTATCGTAAATTATGTTATTTTCCCATAAAAATCTCTATAACATAACGAAACATCTAAATTTTCTCGTAAATGCACCAAACGATTCTGATAAAAATTTACAATGATGTAGCCCTTTAAATTCTGAACAAAATGGCGTGACTCCCATTTCTGTAAACATTCTGGTTCAAAAGTTATTGTAAATTATGTTTTTACCCATAAAAATCTCCATAACATAACAAAACATCAAAATTTTCTCCTAAATGCACCAAACGATTCTGATAAAAATTTTGAATGATGTAGCCCTTTAAATTTAGAACAAGATGGCGTGACTCCCATTTCTGTAAAAATTCTGGTTCAAAAGTTATTGTAAATTATGTTATTTTCCCATAAAAATCTCTATAACATAATGAAACATCTAAATTTTCTCGTAAATGCACCAAACGATTCTGATAAAAATTTAGAATGATGTAGCCCTTTAAATTCTGAACAAGATAACGTGACTCCCATTTCTGTAAAAATTCTGGTTCAAAAGTTATTGTAAATTATGTTATTTTCCCATTAAAAATTACATAACATAACGAAACATAAAAATTTTCTCCTAAATGCACCAAACGATTCTGATAAAAATTTAGAATGATGTAGCCCTTTAAATTCTGAACAAAATGGCGTGACTCCCATTTCCGTAAAAATTCAGGTTCAAAAGTTATTGTAAATTATGTTATTTTCCCATAAAAATCTCTATAACATAACGAAACATCTAAATTTTCTCGTAAATGCACCAAACGATTCTGATAAAAATTTTGAATGATGTAGCCCTTTAAATTCTAAACAAGATGGCGTGACTCCCATTTCTTTAAAAATTCTGGTTCAAAAGTTATTGTAAATTATGTTATTTTCCCATAAAAATCTCCATAACATAACGAAACATCAAGATTTTCTCCTAAATGCACCAAACGATTCTGATAAAAATTTAGAATGATGTAGCCCTTTAAATTCTGAACAAAATGGCGTGACTCCCATTTCTGTAAAAATTCTGGTTCAAAAGTTATTGTAAATTATGTTATTTTCCCATAAAAATCTCCATAACATAACGAAACATCTAAATTTTCTCCTAAATGCACCAAACGATTCTGATAAAAATTTAGAATGATGTAGCTCTTTAAATTCTGAACAAAATGGTGTGACTCCCATTACTGTAAAAATTCTGGTTCAAAAGTTATTGTAAATTATGTTATTTTCCCATAAAAATCTCCATAACATAACGAAACATCTAAATTTTCTCCTAAATGCACCAAACGATTCTGATAAAAATTTAGAATGATGTAGCCCTTTAAATTCTGAACAAGATGGCGTGACTCCCATTTCCGTAAAAATTCAGGTTCAAAAGTAATTGTAAATTATGTTATTTTCCCATAAAAATCTCCATAACATAACGAAACATCTAAATTTTCTCGTAAATGCACCAAACGATTCTGATAAAAATTTAGAATGATGTAGCCCTTTAAATTCTGAACAAAATGGCGTGACTCCCATTTCCGTAAAAATTCAGGTTCAAAAGTTATTGTAAATTATGTTATTTTACCATAAAAATCTCCATAACATAACGAAACATCAAAATTTTCTCCTAATTGCACCAAACGATTCTGATAAAAATTTAGAATGATGTAGCCCTTTAAATTCTGAACAAAATGGCGTGACTCCCATTTCCGTAAAAATTCAGGTTCAAAAGTTTTTGTAAATTATGTTATTTTCCCACAAAAATCTCCATAACATAACGAAACATCTAAATTTTCTCGTAAATGCACCAAACGATTCTGATAAAAATTTTGAATGATTTAGCCCTTTAAATTTAGAATAAGATGGCGTGACTCCCATTTCTGTAAAAATTCTGGTTCAAAGGTTATTGTAAATTATGTTATTTTCCCATAAAAATCTCCATAACATAACGAAACATCTAAATTTTCTCGTAAATGCACCAAACGATTCTGATAAAAATTTAGAATGATGTAGCCCTTTAAATTCTGAACAAAATGGCGTGACTCCCATTTCCGTAAAAATTCAGGTTCAAAAGTTATTGTAAATTATGTTATTTTCCCATAAAAATCTCCATAACATAACGAAATTTCTAAATTTTCTCCTAAATGCACCAAACGATTCTGATAAAAATGTAGAATGATGTAGCCCTTTAAATTTAGAACAAGATGGCATGACTCCCATTTCTGTAAAAATTCTGGTTCAAAAGTTATTGTAAATTATGTTATTTTCCCATAAAAATCTCCATAACATAACGAAACATCTAAATTTTCTCCTAAATGCATCAAACGATTCTGATAAAAATTTAGAATGATGTAGCCGTTTAAATTCTGAACAAAATGGCGTGACTCCCATTTCTGAAAAAATTCTGGTTCAAAAGTTATTGTAAATTATGTTTTTACCCATAAAAATCTCTATAACATAACGAAACATCTAAATTTTCTCGTAAATGCACCAAACGATTCTGATAAAAATTTCGAATGATGTAGCCCTTTAAATTCTGAACAAGATAACGTGACTCCCATTTCTGTAAAAATTCTGGTTCAAAAGTTATTGTAAATTATGTTATTTTCCCATAAAAATCTCCATAACATAACGAAACATCTAAATTTACTCCTAAATGCACCAAACGATTCTGATAAAAATGTAGAATGATGTAGCCCTTTGAATTCTGAACAAAATGGCGTGACTCCCATTTCTGTAAAAATTCAGGTTCAAAAGTTATTGTAAATTATGTTATTTTCCCATAAAAATCTCCATAACATAACGAAACATCAAAATTTTCTCCTAAATGCACCAAACGATTCTGATAAAAATTTAGAATGATGTAGCCCTTTAAATTCTAAACAAGATGGCGTGACTCCCATTTCTGTAAAAATTTTGGTTCAAAAGTTATTGTAAATTATGTTATTTTCCCATAAAAATTTCCATAACATAACGAAACATCTAAATTTTCTCCTAAATGCACCAAACGATTCTGATAAAAATTTAGAATGATGTAGCCGTTTAAATTCTGAACAAAATGGCGTGACTCCCATTACTGTAAACATTCTGGTTCAAAAGTTATTGTAAATTATGTTTTTACCCATAAAAATCTCCATAACATAACAAAACATCAAAATTTTCTCCTAAATGCACCAAACGATTCTGATAAAAATTTTGAATGATGTAGCCCTTTAAATTTAGAACAAGATGGCGTGACTCCCATTTCTGTAAAAATTCTGGTTCAAAAGTTATTGTAAATTATGTTATTTTCCCATAAAAATCTCTATAACATAATGAAACATCTAAATTTTCTCGTAAATGCACCAAACGATTCTGATAAAAATTTAGAATGATGTAGCCCTTTAAATTCTGAACAAGATAACGTGACTCCCATTTCTGTAAAAATTCTGGTTCAAAAGTTATTGTAAATTATGTTATTTTCCCATTAAAAATTCCATAACATAACGAAACATCAAAATTTTCTCCTAAATGCACCAAACGATTCTGATAAAAATTTAGAATGATGTAGCCCTTTAAATTCTGAACAAGATGGCGTGACTCCCATTTCTGTAAAAATTCTGGTTCAAAAGTTATTGTAAATTATGTTATTTTCCCATAAAAATCTCTATAACATAATGAAACATCTAAATTTTCTCGTAAATGCACCAAACGATTCTGATAAAAATTTAGAATGATGTAGCCCTTTAAATTCTGAACAAGATAACGTGACTCCCATTTCTGTAAAAATTCTGGTTCAAAAGTTATTGTAAATTATGTTATTTTCCCATTAAAAATTCCATAACATAACGAAACATCAAAATTTTCTCCTAAATGCACCAAACGATTCTGATAAAAATTTAGAATGATGTAGCCCTTTAAATTCTGAACAAAATGGCGTGACTCCCATTTCCGTAAAAATTCAGGTTCAAAAGTTATTGTAAATTATGTTATTTTCCCATAAAAATCTCTATAACATAACGAAACATCTAAATTTTCTCGTAAATGCACCAAACGATTCTGATAAAAATTTAGAATGATGTAGCCCTTTAAATTCTAAACAAGATGGCGTGACTCCCATTTCTGTAAAAATTCTGGTTCAAAAGTTATTGTAAATTATGTTATTTTCCCATAAAAATCTCCATAACATAACGAAACATCTAAATTTTCTCCTAAATGCACCAAACGATTCTGATAAAAATTTAGAATGATGTAGCCCTTTAAATTCTGAACAAAATGGCGTGACTCCCATTTCTGTAAAAATTCTGGTTCAAAAGTTATTGTAAATTATGTTATTTTCCCATAAAAATCTCCATAACATAACGAAACATCTAAATTTTCTCCTAAATGCACCAAACGATTCTGATAAAAATTTAGAATGATGTAGCTCTTTAAATTCTGAACAAAATGGTGTGACTCCCATTACTGTAAAAATTCTGGTTCAAAAGTTATTGTAAATTATGTTATTTTCCCATAAAAATCTCCATAACATAACGAAACATCTAAATTTTCTCCTAAATGCACCAAACGATTCTGATAAAAATTTTGAATGATGTAGCCCTTTAAATTTAGAACAAGATAACGTGACTCCCATTTCTGTAAAAATTCTGGTTCAAAAGTTATTGTAAATTATGTTATTTTCCCATAAAAATCTCCATAACATAACGAAACATCTAAATTTTCTCCTAAATGCATCAAACGATTCTGATAAAAATTTAGAATGATGTAGCCGTTTAAATTCTGAACAAAATGGCGTGACTCCCATTTCTGAAAAAAATTCTGGTTCAAAAGTTATTGTAAATTATGTTTTTACCCATAAAAATCTCCATAACATAACAAAACATCAAAATTTTCTCCTAAATGCACCAAACGATTCTGATAAAAATTTTGAATGATGTAGCCCTTTAAATTTAGAACAAGATGGCGTGACTCCCATTTCTGTAAAAATTCTGGTTCGAAAGTTATTGTAAATTATGTAATTTTCCTATAAAAATCTCCATAACATAACGAAACATTTAATTTTCTCCTAAATGAACCAAACGATTCTGATAAAAATTTAGAATGATGTAGCCCTTTAAATTCTGAACAAGATAACGTGACTCCCATTTCTGTAAAAATTCTGGTTCAAAAGTTATTGTAAATTATGTTATTTTCCCATAAAAATCTCTATAACATAACGAAACATCTAAATTTTCTCGTAAATGCACCAAACGATTCTGATAAAAATTTAGAATGATGTAGCCCTTTAAATTCTGAACAAAATGGCGTGACTCCCATTTCTGTAAACATTCTGGTTCAAAAGTTATTGTAAATTATGTTTTTACCCATAAAAATCTCCATAACATAACAAAACATCAAAATTTTCTCCTAAATGCACCAAACGATTCTGATAAAAATTTTGAATGATGTAGCCCTTTAAATTTAGAACAAGATGGCGTGACTCCCATTTCTGTAAAAATTCTGGTTCAAAAGTTATTGTAAATTATGTTATTTTCCCATAAAAATCTCTATAACATAATGAAACATCTAAATTTTCTCGTAAATGCACCAAACGATTCTGATAAAAATTTAGAATGATGTAGCCCTTTAAATTCTGAACAAGATAACGTGACTCCCATTTCTGTAAAAATTCTGGTTCAAAAGTTATTGTAAATTATGTTATTTTCCCATTAAAAATTCCATAACATAACGAAACATAAAAATTTTCTCCTAAATGCACCAAACGATTCTGATAAAAATTTAGAATGATGTAGCCCTTTAAATTCTGAACAAAATGGCGTGACTCCCATTTCCGTAAAAATTCAGGTTCAAAAGTTATTGTAAATTATGTTATTTTCCCATAAAAATCTCTATAACATAACGAAACATCTAAATTTTCTCGTAAATGCACCAAACGATTCTGATAAAAATTTAGAATGATGTAGCCCTTTAAATTCTAAACAAGATGGCGTGACTCCCATTTCTGTAAAAATTCTGGTTCAAAAGTTATTGTAAATTATGTTATTTTCCCATAAAAATCTCCATAACATAACGAAACATCAAGATTTTCTCCTAAATGCACCAAACGATTCTGATAAAAATTTAGAATGATGTAGCCCTTTAAATTCTGAACAAAATGGCGTGACTCCCATTTCCGTAAAAATTCAGGTTCAAAAGTTATTGTAAATTATGTTATTTTCCCATAAAAATCTCTATAACATAACGAAACATCTAAATTTTCTCGTAAATGCACCAAACGATTCTGATAAAAATTTAGAATGATGTAGCCCTTTAAATTCTAAACAAGATGGCGTGACTCCCATTTCTGTAAAAATTCTGGTTCAAAAGTTATTGTAAATTATGTTATTTTCCCATAAAAATCTCCATAACATAACGAAACATCAAGATTTTCTCCTAAATGCACCAAACGATTCTGATAAAAATTTAGAATGATGTAGCCCTTTAAATTCTGAACAAAATGGCGTGACTCCCATTTCTGTAAAAATTCTGGTTCAAAAGTTATTGTAAATTATGTTATTTTCCCATAAAAATCTCCATAACATAACGAAACATCTAAATTTTCTCCTAAATGCACCAAACGATTCTGATAAAAATTTAGAATGATGTAGCTCTTTAAATTCTGAACAAAATGGTGTGACTCCCATTACTGTAAAAATTCTGGTTCAAAAGTTATTGTAAATTATGTTATTTTCCCATAAAAATCTCCATAACATAACGAAACATCTAAATTTTCTCCTAAATGCACCAAACGATTCTGATAAAAATTTAGAATGATTTAGCCCTTTAAATTCTGAACAAGATAACGTGACTCCCATTTCTGTAAAAATTCTGGTTCAAAAGTTATTGTAAATTATGTTATTTTCCCATAAAAATCTCCATAACATAACGAAACATCTAAATTTTCTCCTAAATGCACCAAACGATTCTGATAAAAATTTAGAATGATGTAGCTCTTTAAATTTAGAACAAGATGGCGTGACTCCCATTTCTGTAAAAATTCTGGTTCAAAAGTTATTGTAAATTATGTTATTTTCCCATAAAAATCTCTATAACATAATGAAACATCTAAATTTTCTCGTAAATGCACCAAACGATTCTGATAAAAATTTAGAATGATGTAGCCCTTTAAATTCTGAACAAGATAACGTGACTCCCATTTCTGTAAAAATTCTGGTTCAAAAGTTATTGTAAATTATGTTATTTTCCCATTAAAAATTCCATAACATAACGAAACATAAAAATTTTCTCCTAAATGCACCAAACGATTCTGATAAAAATTTAGAATGATGTAGCCCTTTAAATTCTGAACAAAATGGCGTGACTCCCATTTCCGTAAAAATTCAGGTTCAAAAGTTATTGTAAATTATGTTATTTTCCCATAAAAATCTCTATAACATAACGAAACATCTAAATTTTCTCGTAAATGCACCAAACGATTCTGATAAAAATTTAGAATGATGTAGCCCTTTAAATTCTAAACAAGATGGCGTGACTCCCATTTCTGTAAAAATTCTGGTTCAAAAGTTATTGTAAATTATGTTATTTTCCCATAAAAATCTCCATAACATAACGAAACATCAAGATTTTCTCCTAAATGCACCAAACGATTCTGATAAAAATTTAGAATGATGTAGCCCTTTAAATTCTGAACAAAATGGTGTGACTCCCATTACTGTAAAAATTCTGGTTCAAAAGTTATTGTAAATTATGTTATTTTCCCATAAAAATCTCCATAACATAACGAAACATCTAAATTTTCTCCTAAATGCACCAAACGATTCTGATAAAAATTTAGAATGATTTAGCCCTTTAAATTCTGAACAAGATAACGTGACTCCCATTTCTGTAAAAATTCTGGTTCAAAAGTTATTGTAAATTATGTTATTTTCCCATAAAAATCTCCATAACATAACGAAACATCTAAATTTTCTCCTAAATGCACCAAACGATTCTGATAAAAATTTAGAATGATGTAGCTCTTTAAATTCTGAACAAAATGGTGTGACTCCCATTACTGTAAAAATTCTGGTTCAAAAGTTATTGTAAATTATGTTATTTTCCCATAAAAATCTCCATAACATAACGAAACATCTAAATTTTCTCCTAAATGCACCAAACGATTCTGATAAAAATTTTGAATGATGTAGCCCTTTAAATTTAGAACAAGATAACGTGACTCCCATTTCTGTAAAAATTCTGGTTCAAAAGTTATTGTAAATTATGTTATTTTCCCATAAAAATCTCCATAACATAACGAAACATCTAAATTTTCTCCTAAATGCATCAAACGATTCTGATAAAAATTTAGAATGATGTAGCCGTTTAAATTCTGAACAAAATGGCGTGACTCCCATTTCTGAAAAAAATTCTGGTTCAAAAGTTATTGTAAATTATGTTTTTACCCATAAAAATCTCCATAACATAACAAAACATCAAAATTTTCTCCTAAATGCACCAAACGATTCTGATAAAAATTTTGAATGATGTAGCCCTTTAAATTTAGAACAAGATGGCGTGACTCCCATTTCTGTAAAAATTCTGGTTCGAAAGTTATTGTAAATTATGTAATTTTCCTATAAAAATCTCCATAACATAACGAAACATTTAATTTTCTCCTAAATGAACCAAACGATTCTGATAAAAATTTAGAATGATGTAGCCCTTTAAATTCTGAACAAGATAACGTGACTCCCATTTCTGTAAAAATTCTGGTTCAAAAGTTATTGTAAATTATGTTATTTTCCCATAAAAATCTCTATAACATAACGAAACATCTAAATTTTCTCGTAAATGCACCAAACGATTCTGATAAAAATTTACAATGATGTAGCCCTTTAAATTGTGAACAAAATGGCGTGACTCCCATTTCTGTAAACATTCTGGTTCAAAAGTTATTGTAAATTATGTTTTTACCCATAAAAATCTCCATAACATAACAAAACATCAAAATTTTCTCCTAAATGCACCAAACGATTCTGATAAAAATTTTGAATGATGTAGCCCTTTAAATTTAGAACAAGATGGCGTGACTCCCATTTCTGTAAAAATTCTGGTTCAAAAGTTATTGTAAATTATGTTATTTTCCCATAAAAATCTCTATAACATAATGAAACATCTAAATTTTCTCGTAAATGCACCAAACGATTCTGATAAAAATTTAGAATGATGTAGCCCTTTAAATTCTGAACAAGATAACGTGACTCCCATTTCTGTAAAAATTCTGGTTCAAAAGTTATTGTAAATTATGTTATTTTCCCATTAAAAATTCCATAACATAACGAAACATAAAAATTTTCTCCTAAATGCACCAAACGATTCTGATAAAAATTTAGAATGATGTAGCCCTTTAAATTCTGAACAAAATGGCGTGACTCCCATTTCCGTAAAAATTCAGGTTCAAAAGTTATTGTAAATTATGTTATTTTCCCATAAAAATCTCTATAACATAACGAAACATCTAAATTTTCTCGTAAATGCACCAAACGATTCTGATAAAAATTTAGAATGATGTATCCCTTTAAATTCTAAACAAGATGGCGTGACTCCCATTTCTGTAAAAATTCTGGTTCAAAAGTTATTGTAAATTATGTTATTTTCCCATAAAAATCTCCATAACATAACGAAACATCAAGATTTTCTCCTAAATGCACCAAACGATTCTGATAAAAATTTAGAATGATGTAGCCCTTTAAATTCTGAACAAAATGGCGTGACTCCCATTTCTGTAAAAATTCTGGTTCAAAAGTTATTGTAAATTATGTTATTTTCCCATAAAAATCTCCATAACATAACGAAACATCTAAATTTTCTCCTAAATGCACCAAACGATTCTGATAAAAATTTAGAATGATGTAGCTCTTTAAATTCTGAACAAAATGGTGTGACTCCCATTACTGTAAAAATTCTGGTTCAAAAGTTATTGTAAATTATGTTATTTTCCCATAAAAATCTCCATAACATAACGAAACATCTAAATTTTCTCCTAAATGCACCAAACGATTCTGATAAAAATTTAGAATGATGTAGCCCTTTAAATTCTGAACAAGATGGCGTGACTCCCATTTCCGTAAAAATTCAGGTTCAAAGTAATTGTAAATTATGTTATTTTCCCATAAAAATCTCCATAACATAACGAAACATCTAAATTTTCTCGTAAATGCACCAAACGATTCTGATAAAAATTTAGAATGATGTAGCCCTTTAAATTCTGAACAAAATGGCGTGACTCCCATTTCCGTAAAAATTCAGGTTCAAAAGTTATTGTAAATTATGTTATTTTCCCATAAAAATCTCCATAACATAACGAAATTTCTAAATTTTCTCCTAAATGCACCAAACGATTCTGATAAAAATGTAGAATGATGTAGCCCTTTAAATTTAGAACAAGATGGCATGACTCCCATTTCTGTAAAAATTCTGGTTCAAAAGTTATTGTAAATTATGTTATTTTCCCATAAAAATCTCCATAACATAACGAAACATCTAAATTTTCTCCTAAATGCATCAAACGATTCTGATAAAAATTTAGAATGATGTAGCCGTTTAAATTCTGAACAAAATGGCGTGACTCCCATTTCTGAAAAAATTCTGGTTCAAAAGTTATTGTAAATTATGTTTTTACCCATAAAAATCTCTATAACATAACGAAACATCTAAATTTTCTCGTAAATGCACCAAACGATTCTGATAAAAATTTAGAATGATGTAGCCCTTTAAATTCTGAACAAGATAACGTGACTCCCATTTCTGTAAAAATTCTGGTTCAAAAGTTATTGTAAATTATGTTATTTTCCCATAAAAATCTCCATAACATAACGAAACATCTAAATTTACTCCTAAATGCACCAAACGATTCTGATAAAAATGTAGAATGATGTAGCCCTTTGAATTCTGAACAAAATGGCGTGACTCCCATTTCTGTAAAAATTCAGGTTCAAAAGTTATTGTAAATTATGTTATTTTCCCATAAAAATCTCCATAACATAACGAAACATCAAAATTTTCTCCTAAATGCACCAAACGATTCTGATAAAAATTTAGAATGATGTAGCCCTTTAAATTCTGAACAAAATGGCGTGACTCCCATTTCCGTAAAAATTCAGGTTCAAAAGTTATTGTAAATTATGTTATTTTCCCATAAAAATCTCTATAACATAACGAAACATCTAAATTTTCTCGTAAATGCACCAAACGATTCTGATAAAAATTTAGAATGATGTAGCCCTTTAAATTCTAAACAAGATGGCGTGACTCCCATTTCTGTAAAAATTCTGGTTCAAAAGTTATTGTAAATTATGTTATTTTCCCATAAAAATCTCCATAACATAACGAAACATCAAGATTTTCTCCTAAATGCACCAAACGATTCTGATAAAAATTTAGAATGATGTAGCCCTTTAAATTCTGAACAAAATGGCGTGACTCCCATTTCTGTTAAAATTCTGGTTCAAAAGTTATTGTAAATTATGTTATTTTCCCATAAAAATCTCCATAACATAACGAAACATCTAAATTTTCTCCTAAATGCACCAAACGATTCTGATAAAAATTTAGAATGATGTAGCTCTTTAAATTCTGAACAAAATGGTGTGACTCCCATTACTGTAAAAATTCTGGTTCAAAAGTTATTGTAAATTATGTTATTTTCCCATAAAAATCTCCATAACATAACGAAACATCTAAATTTTCTCCTAAATGCACCAAACGATTCTGATAAAAATTTAGAATGATGTAGCCCTTTAAATTCTGAACAAGATGGCGTGACTCCCATTTCCGTAAAAATTCAGGTTCAAAGTAATTGTAAATTATGTTATTTTCCCATAAAAATCTCCATAACATAACGAAACATCTAAATTTTCTCGTAAATGCACCAAACGATTCTGATAAAAATTTAGAATGATGTAGCCCTTTAAATTCTGAACAAAATGGCGTGACTCCCATTTCCGTAAAAATTCAGGTTCAAAAGTTATTGTAAATTATGTAATTTTCCCATAAAAATCTCTATAACATAACGAAACATCTAAATTTTCTCGTAAATGCACCAAACGATTCTGATAAAAATTTAGAATGATGTAGCCCTTTAAATTCTAAACAAGATGGCGTGACTCCCATTTCTGTAAAAATTCTGGTTCAAAAGTTATTGTAAATTATGTTATTTTCCCATAAAAATCTCCATAACATAACGAAACATCAAAATTTTCTCCTAAATGCACCAAACGATTCTGATAAAAATTTAAAATGATGTAGCCCTTTAAATTCTGAACAAAATGGCGTGACTCCTATTTCTGTAAAAATTCTGGTTCAAAAGTTATTGTAAATTATGTTATTTTCCCATAAAAATCTCCATAACATAACGAAACATCTAAATTTTCTCCTAAATGCACCAAACGATTCTGATAAAAATTTAGAATGATGTAGCTCTTTAAATTCTGAACAAAATGGTGTGACTCCCATTACTGTAAAAATTCTGGTTCAAAAGTTATTGTAAATTATGTTATTTTCCCATAAAAATCTCCATAACATAACGAAACATCTAAATTTTCTCCTAAATGCACCAAACGATTCTGATAAAAATTTAGAATGATGTAGCTCTTTAAATTCTGAACAAAATGGTGTGACTCCCATTACTGTAAAAATTCTGGTTCAAAAGTTATTGTAAATTATGTTATTTTCCCATAAAAATCTCCATAACATAACGAAACATCTAAATTTTCTCCTAAATGCACCAAACGATTCTGATAAAAATTTAGAATGATGTAGCCCTTTAAATTCTGAACAAAATGGCGTGACTCCCATTTCCGTAAAAATTCAGGTTCAAAAGTTATTGTAAATTATGTTATTTTCCCATAAAAATCTCTATAACATAACGAAACATCTAAATTTTCTCCTAAATGCACCAAACGATTCTGATAAAAATGTAGAATGATGTAGCCCTTTGAATTCTGAACAAAATGGCGTGACTCCCATTTCTGTAAAAATTCAGGTTCAAAAGTTATTGTAAATTATGTTATTTTCCCATAAAAATCTCCATAACATAACGAAACATCTAAATTTTCTCGTAAATGCACCAAACGATTCTGATAAAAATTTAGAATGATGTAGCCCTTTAAATTCTAAACAAGATGGCGTGACTCCCATTTCTGTAAAAATTCTGGTTCAAAAGTTATTGTAAATTATGTTATTTTCCCATAAAAATCTCCATAACATAACGAAACATCAAAATTTTCTCCTAAATGCACCAAACGATTCTGATAAAAATTTAGAATGATGTAGCCCTTTAAATTCTGAACAAAATGGCGTGACTCCCATTTCTGTAAAAATTCTGGTATAAAAGTTATTGTAAATTATGTTATTTTCCCATAAAAATCTCCATAACATAACGAAACATCTAAATTTTCTCCTAAATGCACCAAACGATTCTGATAAAAATTTAGAATGATGTAGCTCTTTAAATTCTGAACAAAATGGCGTGACTCCCATTACTGTAAAAATTCTGGTTCAAAAGTTATTGTAAATTATGTTATTTTCCCATAAAAATCTCCATAACATAACGAAACATCTAAATTTTCTCCTAAATGCACCAAACGATTCTGATAAAAATTTAGAATGATGTAGCCCTTTAAATTCTGAACAAGATGGCGTGACTCCCATTTCCGTAAAAATTCAGGTTCAAAAGTTATTGTAAATTATGTTATTTTCCCATAAAAATCTCCATAACATAACGAAACATCTAAATTTTCTCGTAAATGCACCAAACGATTCTGATAAAAATTTAGAATGATGTAGCCCTTTAAATTCTGAACAAAATGGCGTGACTCCCATTTCCGTAAAAATTCAGGTTCAAAAGTTATTGTAAATTATGTTATTTTACCATAAAAATCTCCATAACATAACGAAACATCAAAATTTTCTCCTAATTGCACCAAACGATTCTGATAAAAATTTAGAATGATGTAGCCCTTTAAATTCTGAACAAAATGGCGTGACTCCCATTTCCGTAAAAATTCAGGTTCAAAAGTTTTTGTAAATTATGTTATTTTCCCACAAAAATCTCCATAACATAACGAAACATCTAAATTTTCTCGTAAATGCACCAAACGATTCTGATAAAAATTTTGAATGATGTAGCCCTTTAAATTTAGAATAAGATGGCGTGACTCCCATTTCTGTAAAAATTCTGGTTCAAAGGTTATTGTAAATTATGTTATTTTCCCATAAAAATCTCCATAACATTACGAAACATTTAATTTTCTCTTAAATGAACCAAACGATTCTGATAAAAATTTAGAATGATGTAGCCCTTTGAATTCTGAACAAGATAACGTGACTCCCATTTCTGTAAAAATTCTGGTTCAAAAGTTATTGTAAATTATGTTATTTTCCCATAAAAATCTCCATAACATAACGAAACATCTAAATTTTCTCCTAAATGCACCAAACGATTCTGATAAAAATTTAGAATGGTGTAGCCCTTTAAATTCTGAACAAAATGGCGTGACTCCCATTTCCGTAAAAATTTAGGTTCAAAAGTTATTGTAAATTATGTTATTTTACCATAAAAATCTCCATAACATAACGAAACATCAAAATGTTCTCCTAATTGCACCAAACGATTCTGATAAAAATTTAGAATGATGTAGCCCTTTAAATTCTGAACAAAATGGCGTGACTCCCATTTCCGTAAAAATTCAGGTTCAAAAGTTATTGTAAATTATGTTATTTTCCCATAAAAATCTCCATAACATAACGAAATATCTAAATTTTCTCCTAAATGCACCAAACGATTCTGATAAAAATGTAGAATGATGTAGCCCTTTGAATTCTGAACAAAATGGCGTGACTCCCATTTCTGTAAAAATTCAGGTTCAAAAGTTATTGTAAATTATGTTATTTTCCCATAAAAATCTCCATAACATAACGAAACATCAAAATTTTCTCGTAAACGCACCAAACGATTCTGATAAAAATTTAGAATGATGTAGCCCTTTAAATTCTGAACAAAATGGCGTGACTCCCATTTCTGTAAAAATTCTGGTTCAAAAGTTATTGTAAATTATGTTATTTTCCCATAAAAATCTCCATAACATAACGAAACATCAAAATTTTCTCCTAAATGCACCAAACGATTCTGATAAAAATTTAGAATGATGTAGCCCTTTAAATTCTGAACAAAATGGCGTGACTCCCATTTCTGTAAAAATTCTGGTTCAAAAGTTATTGTAAATTATGTTATTTTCCCATAAAAATCTCCATAACATAACGAAACATCATAATTTTCTCCTAAATGCACCAAACGATTCTGATAAAAATTTAGAATGATGTAGCTCTTTAAATTCTGAACAAAATGGTGTGACTCCCATTACTGTAAAAATTCTGGTTCAAAAGTTATTGTAAATTATGTTATTTTCCCATAAAAATCTCCATAACATAACGAAACATCTAAATTTTCTCCTAAATGCACCAAACGATTCTGATAAAAATTTAGAATGATGTAGCCCTTTAAATTCTGAACAAGATGGCGTGACTCCCATTTCCGTAAAAATTCAGGTTCAAAAGTAATTGTAAATTATGTTATTTTCCCATAAAAATCTCCATAACATAACGAAACATCTAAATTTTCTCGTAAATGCACCAAACGATTCTGATAAAAATTTAGAATAATGTAGCCCTTTAAATTCTGAACAAAATGGCGTGACTCCCATTTCCGTAAAAATTCAGGTTCAAAAGTTATTGTAAATTATGTTATTTTACCATAAAAATCTCCATAACATAACGAAACATCAAAATTTTCTCCTAATTGCACCAAACGATTCTGATAAAAATTTAGAATGATGTAGCCCTTTAAATTCTGAACAAAATGGCGTGACTCCCATTTCCGTAAAAATTCAGGTTCAAAAGTTATTGTAAATTATGTTATTTTCCCATAAAAATCTCCATAACATTACGAAACATCTAAATTTTCTCGTAAATGCACCAAACGATTCTGATAAAAATTTTGAATGATGTAGCCCTTTAAATTTAGAATAAGATGGCGTGACTCCCATTTCTGTAAAAATTCTGGTTCAAAAGTTATTGTAAATTATGTTATTTTCCCATAAAAACTCCATAACATTACGAAACATTTAATTTTCTCTTAAATGAACCAAACGATTCTGATAAAAATTTAGAATGATGTAGCCCTTTAAATTCTAAACAAGATAACGTGACTCCCATTTCTGTAAAAATTCTGGTTCAAAAGTTATTGTAAATTATGTTATTTTCCCATAAAAATCTCCATAACATAACGAAACATCTAAATTTTCTCGTAAATGCACCAAACGATTCTGATAAAAATTTAGAATGATGTAGCCCTTTAAATTCTGAACAAAATGGCGTGACTCCCATTTCCGTAAAAATTCAGGTTCAAAAGTTATTGTAAATTATGTTATTTTACCATAAAAATCTCCATAACATAACGAAACATCAAAATTTTCTCCTAATTGCACCAAACGATTCTGATAAAAATTTAGAATGATGTAGCCCTTTAAATTCTGAACAAAATGGCGTGACTCCCATTTCCGTAAAAATTCAGGTTCAAAAGTTATTGTAAATTATGTTATTTTCCCATAAAAATCTCCATAACATAACGAAACATCTAAATTTTCTCGTAAATGCACCAAACGATTCTGATAAAAATTTTGAATGATGTAGCCCTTTAAATTTAGAACAAGATGGCGTGACTCCCATTTCTGTAAAAATTCTGGTTCAAAAGTTATTGTAAATTATGTTATTTTCCCATAAAAATCTCCATAACATTACGAAACATTTAATTTTCTCTTAAATGAACCAAACGATTCTGATAAAAATTTAGAATGATGTAGCCCTTTAAATTCTGAACAAGATAACGTGACTCCCATTTCTGTAAAAATTCTGGTTCAAAAGTTATTGTAAATTATGTTATTTTCCCATAAAAATCTCCATAACATAACGAAACATCTAAATTTTCTCCTAAATGCACCAAACGATTCTGATAAAAATTTAGAATGATGTAGCCCTTTAAATTCTGAACAAAATGGCGTGACTCCCATTTCTGTAAAAATTCTGGTTCAAAAGTTATTGTAAATTATGTTTTTACCCATAAAAATCTCCATAACATAACGAAACATCTAAATTTTCTCCTAAATGCACCAAACGATTCTGATAAAAATTTAGAATGATGTAGCCCTTTAAATTCTGAACAAAATGGCGTGACTCCCATTACTGTAAAAATTCTGGTTCAAAAGTTATTGTAAATTATGGTATTTTCCAATAAAAATCTCCATAACATAACGAAACATCTAAATTTTCTCCTAAATGCACCAAACGATTCTGATAAAAATTTTGAATGATGTAGCCCTTTAAATTTAGAACAAGATGGCGTGAATTCCATTTCCGTAAAAATTCAGGTTCAAAAGTTATTGTAAATTATGTTATTTTCCCATAAAAATCTCCATAACATAACGAAGCATCTAAATTTTCTCGTAAATGACCAAACGATTCTGATAAAAATTTTGAATGATGTAGCCCTTTAAATTTAGAACAAGATGGCGTGACTCCCATTTCTGTAAAAATTCTGGTTCAAAAGTTATTGTAAATTATGTTATTTTCCCATAAAAATCTCCATAACATTACGAAACATTTAATTTTCTCTTAAATGAACCAAACGATTCTGATAAAAATTTAGAATGATGTAGCCCTTTAAATTCTAAACAAGATAACGTGACTCCCATTTCTGTAAAAATTCTGGTTCAAAAGTTATTGTAAATTATGTTATTTTCCCATAAAAATCTCCATAACATAACGAAACATCTAAATTTTCTCGTAAATGCACCAAACGATTCTGATAAAAATTTAGAATGATGTAGCCCTTTAAATTCTGAACAAAATGGCGTGACTCCCATTTCCGTAAAAAATCAGGTTCAAAAGTTATTGTAAATTATGTTATTTTACCATAAAAATCTCCATAACATAACGAAACATCAAAATTTTCTCCTAATTGCACCAAACGATTCTGATAAAAATTTAGAATGATGTAGCCCTTTAAATTCTGAACAAAATGGCGTGACTCCCATTTCCGTAAAAATTCAGGTTCAAAAGTTATTGTAAATTATGTTATTTTCCCATAAAAATCTCCATAACATAACGAAACATCTAAATTTTCTCGTAAATGCACCAAACGATTCTGATAAAAATTTTGAATGATGTAGCCCTTTAAATTTAGAACAAGATGGCGTGACTCCCATTTCTGTAAAAATTCTGGTTCAAAAGTTATTGTAAATTATGTTATTTTCCCATAAAAATCTCCATAACATTACGAAACATTTAATTTTCTCTTAAATGAACCAAACGATTCTGATAAAAATTTAGAATGATGTAGCCCTTTAAATTCTGAACAAGATAACGTGACTCCCATTTCTGTAAAAATTCTGGTTCAAAAGTTATTGTAAATTATGTTATTTTCCCATAAAAATCTCCATAACATAACGAAACATCTAAATTTTCTCCTAAATGCACCAAACGATTCTGATAAAAATTTAGAATGATGTAGCCCTTTAAATTCTGAACAAAATGGCGTGACTCCTATTTCTGTAAAAATTCTGGTTCAAAAGTTATTGTAAATTATGTTTTTACCCATAAAAATCTCCATAACATAACGAAACATCTAAATTTTCTCCTAAATGCACCAAACGATTCTGATAAAAATTTAGAATGATGTAGCCCTTTAAATTCTGAACAAAATGGCGTGACTCCCATTACTGTAAAAATTCTGGTTCAAAAGTTATTGTAAATTATGGTATTTTCCAATAAAAATCTCCATAACATAACGAAACATCTAAATTTTCTCCTAAATGCACCAAACGATTCTGATAAAAATTTTGAATGATGTAGCCCTTTAAATTTAGAACAAGATGGCGTGAATTCCATTTCCGTAAAAATTCAGGTTCAAAAGTTATTGTAAATTATGTTATTTTCCCATAAAAATCTCCATAACATAACGAAGCATCTAAATTTTCTCGTAAATGACCAAACGATTCTGATAAAAATTTTGAATGATGTAGCCCTTTAAATTTAGAACAAGATGGCGTGACTCCCATTTCTGTAAAAATTCTGGTTCAAAAGTTATTGTAAATTATGTTATTTTCCCATAAAAATCTCCATAACATTACGAAACATTTAATTTTCTCTTAAATGAACCAAACGATTCTGATAAAAATTTAGAATGATTTAGCCCTTTAAATTCTGAACAAGATAACGTGACTCCCATTTCTGTAAAAATTCTGGTTCAAAA
This sequence comes from Macrosteles quadrilineatus, assembly GCF_028750875.1. Taxonomy (NCBI): domain Eukaryota; kingdom Metazoa; phylum Arthropoda; class Insecta; order Hemiptera; family Cicadellidae; genus Macrosteles; species Macrosteles quadrilineatus. The sequence continues at coordinate 146,881 of NW_026542821.1, forward strand.
GTTATTGTAAATTATGTTATTTTCCCATAAAAATCTCCATAACATAACGAAACATCTAAATTTTCTCGTAAATGCACCAAACGATTCTGATAAAAATTTAGAATGATGTAGCCGTTTAAATTCTGAACAAAATGGCGTGACTCCCATTTCCGTAAAAACTCAGGTTCAAAAGTTATTGTAAATTATGTTATTTTACCATAAAAATCTCCATAACATAACGAAACATCAAAATTTTCTCCTAAATGCACCAAACGATTCTGATAAAAATTTTGAATGATGTAGCCCTTTAAATTTAGAACAAGATGGCGTGACTCCCATTTCTGTAAAAATTCTGGTTCAAAAGTTATTGTAAATTATGTTATTTTCCCATAAAAATCTTCATAACATTACGAAACATTTAATTTTCTCTTAAATGAACTAAACGATTCTGATAAAAATTTAGAATGATGTAGCCCTTTAAATTCTGAACAAGATAACGTGACTCCCATTTCTGTAAAAATTCTGGTTCAAAAGTTATTGTAAATTATGTTATTTTCCCATAACAATCTCCATAACATAACGAAACATCTAAATTTTCTCCTAAATGCACCAAACGATTCTGATAAAAATTTAGAATGATGTAGCCCTTTAAATTCTGAACAAAATGGCGTGACTCCCATTTCTGTAAAAATTCTGGTTCAAAAGTTATTGTAAATTATGTTTTTACCCATAAAAATCTCCATAACATAACGAAACATCTAAATTTTCTCCTAAATGCACCAAACGATTCTGATAAAAATTTTGAATGATGTAGCCCATTAAATTTAGAACAAGATGGCGTGAATTCCATTTCCGTAAAAATTCAGGTTCAAAAGTTATTGTAAATTATGTTATTTTCCCATAAAAATCTCCATAACATAACGAAGCATCTAAATTTTCTCGTAAATGACCAAACGATTCTGATAAAAATTTTGAATGATGTAGCCCTTTAAATTTAGAACAAGATGGCGTGACTCCCATTTCTGTAAAAATTCTGGTTCAAAAGTTATTGTAAATTATGTTATTTTCCCATAAAAATCTCCATAACATTACGAAACATTTAATTTTCTCTTAAATGAACCAAACGATTCTGATAAAAATTTAGAATGATGTAGCCCTTTAAATTCTAAACAAGATAACGTGACTCCCATTTCTGTAAAAATTCTGGTTCAAAAGTTATTGTAAATTATGTTATTTTCCCATAAAAATCTCCATAACATAACGAAACATCTAAATTTTCTCGTAAATGCACCAAACGATTCTGATAAAAATTTAGAATGATGTAGCCCTTTAAATTCTGAACAAAATGGCGTGACTCCCATTTCCGTAAAAATTCAGGTTCAAAAGTTATTGTAAATTATGTTATTTTACCATAAAAATCTCCATAACATAACGAAACATCAAAATTTTCTCCTAATTGCACCAAACGATTCTGATAAAAATTTAGAATGATGTAGCCCTTTAAATTCTGAACAAAATGGCGTGACTCCCATTTCCGTAAAAATTCAGGTTCAAAAGTTATTGTAAATTATGTTATTTTCCCATAAAAATCTCCATAACATAACGAAACATCTAAATTTTCTCGTAAATGCACCAAACGATTCTGATAAAAATTTTGAATGATGTAGCCCTTTAAATTTAGAACAAGATGGCGTGACTCCCATTTCTGTAAAAATTCTGGTTCAAAAGTTATTGTAAATTATGTTATTTTCCCATAAAAATCTCCATAACATTACGAAACATTTAATTTTCTCTTAAATGAACCAAACGATTCTGATAAAAATTTAGAATGATGTAGCCCTTTAAATTCTGAACAAGATAACGTGACTCCCATTTCTGTAAAAATTCTGGTTCAAAAGTTATTGTAAATTATGTTATTTTCCCATAAAAATCTCCATAACATAACGAAACATCTAAATTTTCTCCTAAATGCACCAAACGATTCTGATAAAAATTTAGAATGATGTAGCCCTTTAAATTCTGAACAAAATGGCGTGACTCCTATTTCTGTAAAAATTCTGGTTCAAAAGTTATTGTAAATTATGTTTTTACCCATAAAAATCTCCATAACATAACGAAACATCTAAATTTTCTCCTAAATGCACCAAACGATTCTGATAAAAATTTAGAATGATGTAGCCCTTTAAATTCTGAACAAAATGGCGTGACTCCCATTACTGTAAAAATTCTGGTTCAAAAGTTATTGTAAATTATGGTATTTTCCAATAAAAATCTCCATAACATAACGAAACATCTAAATTTTCTCCTAAATGCACCAAACGATTCTGATAAAAATTTTGAATGATGTAGCCCTTTAAATTTAGAACAAGATGGCGTGAATTCCATTTCCGTAAAAATTCAGGTTCAAAAGTTATTGTAAATTATGTTATTTTCCCATAAAAATCTCCATAACATAACGAAGCATCTAAATTTTCTCGTAAATGACCAAACGATTCTGATAAAAATTTTGAATGATGTAGCCCTTTAAATTTAGAACAAGATGGCGTGACTCCCATTTCTGTAAAAATTCTGGTTCAAAAGTTATTGTAAATTATGTTATTTTCCCATAAAAATCTCCATAACATTACGAAACATTTAATTTTCTCTTAAATGAACCAAACGATTCTGATAAAAATTTAGAATGATTTAGCCCTTTAAATTCTGAACAAGATAACGTGACTCCCATTTCTGTAAAAATTCTGGTTCAAAAGTTATTGTAAATTATGTTATTTTCCCATAAAAATCTCCATAACATAACGAAACATCTAAATTTTCTCGTAAATGCACCAAACGATTCTGATAAAAATTTAGAATGATGTAGCCGTTTAAATTCTGAACAAAATGGCGTGACTCCCATTTCCGTAAAAACTCAGGTTCAAAAGTTATTGTAAATTATGTTATTTTACCATAAAAATCTCCATAACATAACGAAACATCAAAATTTTCTCCTAAATGCACCAAACGATTCTGATAAAAATTTTGAATGATGTAGCCCTTTAAATTTAGAACAAGATGGCGTGACTCCCATTTCTGTAAAAATTCTGGTTCAAAAGTTATTGTAAATTATGTTATTTTCCCATAAAAATCTCCATAACATTACGAAACATTTAATTTTCTCTTAAATGAACTAAACGATTCTGATAAAAATTTAGAATGATGTAGCCCTTTAAATTCTGAACAAGATAACGTGACTCCCATTTCTGTAAAAATTCTGGTTCAAAAGTTATTGTAAATTATGTTATTTTCCCATAACAATCTCCATAACATAACGAAACATCTAAATTTTCTCCTAAATGCACCAAACGATTCTGATAAAAATTTAGAATGATGTAGCCCTTTAAATTCTGAACAAAATGGCGTGACTCCCATTTCTGTAAAAATTCTGGTTCAAAAGTTATTGTAAATTATGTTTTTACCCATAAAAATCTCCATAACATAACGAAACATCTAAATTTTCTCCTAAATGCACCAAACGATTCTGATAAAAATTTAGAATGATGTAGCCCTTTAAATTCTATCAGAATCGTTTGGTGCATTTAGGAGAAAATTTAGATGTTTCGTTACGTTATGGAGATTTTTATGGGAAAATAACATAATTTACAATAACTTTTGAACCTGAATTTTTACGGAAATGGAATTCACGCCATCTTGTTCTAAATTTAAAGGGCTACATCATTCAAAATTTTTATCAGAATCGTTGTGTGAATTTAGGAGAAAATTTAGATGTTTCGTTATGTTATGGAGATTTTTATGGGTAAAAACATAATTTACAATAACTTTTGAACCAGAATTTTTACAGAAATGGGAGTCACGCCATTTTGTTCAGAATTTAAAGGGCTACATCATTCTAAATTTTTATCAGAATCGTTTGGTGCATTTAGGAGAAAATTTAGATGTTTCGTTATGTTATGGAGATTTTTATGGGAAAATAACATAATTTACAATAACTTTTGAACCAGAATTTTTACAGAAATGGGAGTCACGTTATCTTGTTCAGAATTTAAAGGGCTACATCATTCAAAATTTTTATCAGAATCGTTTGGTGCATTTAGGAGAAAATTTAGATGTTTCGTTATGTTATTGAGATTTTTATGGGAAAATAACATAATTTACAATAACTTTTGAACCAGAATTTTTACAGTAATGGGAGTCACGACATTTTGTTCAGAATTTAAAGGGCTACATCATTCTAAATTTTTATCAGAATCGTTTGGTGCATTTAGGAGAAAATTTAGATGTTTCGTTATGTTATGGAGATTTTTATGGGAAAATAACATAATTTACAATAACTTTTGAACCAGAATTTTTACAGTAATGGGAGTCACGCCATTTTGTTCAGAATTTAAAGGGCTACATCATTCTAAATTTTTATCAGAATCGTTTGGTGCATTTAGGAGAAAATTTAGATGTTTCGTTATGTTATGGAGATTTTTATGGGAAAATAACATAATTTACAATAACTTTTGAACCAGAATTTTTACAGAAATGGGAGTCACGTTATCTTGTTCAGAATTTAAAGGGCTACATCATTCAAAATTTTTATCAGAATCGTTTGGTGCATTTAGGAGAAAATTTAGATGTTTCGTTATGTTATTGAGATTTTTATGGGAAAATAACATAATTTACAATTACTTTTGAACCTGAATTTTTACGGAAATAGGAGTCACGCCATTTTGTTCAGAATTTAAAGGGCTACATCATTCTAAATTTTTATCAGAATCGTTTGGTGCATTTAGGAGAAAATTTAGATGTTTCGTTATGTTATTGAGATTTTTATTGGAAAATAACATAATTTACAATAACTTTTGAACCAGAATTTTTACAGTAATGGGAGTCACGCCATTTTGTTCAGAATTTAAAGGGCTACATCATTCTAAATTTTTATCAGAATCGTTTGGTGCATTTAGGAGAAAATTTAGATGTTTCGTTATGTTATGGAGATTTTTATGGGAAAATAACATAATTTACAATTACTTTTGAACCTGAATTTTTACGGAAATAGGAGTCACGCCATTTTGTTCAGAATTTAAAGGGCTACATCATTCTAAATTTTTATCAGAATCGTTTGGTGCATTTAGGAGAAAATTTTGATGTTTCGTTATGTTATTGAGATTTTTATGGGAAAATAACATAATTTACAATAACTTTTGAACCAGAATTTTTACAGAAATGGGAGTCACGCCATCTTGTTCTAAATTTAAAGGGCTACATCATTCAAAATTTTTATCAGAATCGTTTGGTGCATTTACGAGAAAATTTAGATGTTTCGTTATGTTATGGAGATTTTTATGGGAAAATAACATAATTTACAATAACTTTTGAACCTGAATTTTTACGGAAATGGGAGTCACGCCATTTTGTTCAGAATTTAAAGGGCTACATCATTCTACATTTTTATCAGAATCGTTTGGTGCATTTAGGAGAAAATTTTGATGTTTCGTTATGTTATGGAGATTTTTATGGTAAAATAACATAATTTACAATAACTTTTGAACCTGAATTTTTACGGAAATGGGAGTCACGCCATTTTGTTCAGAATTTAAAGGGCTACATCATTCTAAATTTTTATCAGAATCGTTTGGTGCATTTACGAGAACATTTAGATGTTTCGTTATGTTATGGAGATTTTTATGGGAAAATAACATAATTTACAATAACTTTTGAACCAGAATTTTTACGGAAATGGGAGTCACACCATTTTGTTCAGAATTTAAAGGGCTACATCATTCTAAATTTTTATCAGAATCGTTTGGTTCATTTAAGAGAAAATTAAATGTTTCGTAATGTTATGGAGATTTTTATGGGAAAATAACATAATTTACAATAAATTTTGAACCAGAATTTTTACAGAAATGGGAGTCACGCCATCTTGTTCTAAATTTAAAGGGCTACATCATTCAAAATTTTTATCAGAATCGTTTGGTGCATTTACGAGAAAATTTAGATGTTTCCATATGTTATGGAGATTTTTATGGGAAAATAACATAATTTACAATAACTTTTGAACCTGAATTTTTACGGAAATGGAATTCACGCCATCTTGTTCTAAATTTAAAGAGCTACATCATTCAAAATTTTTATCAGAATCGTTTGGTGCATTTAGGAGAAAATTTAGATGTTTCGTTATGTTATGGAGATTTTTATTGGAAAATAACATAATTTACAATAACTTTTGAACCAGAATTTTTACA